>NC_080713.1:29993698-30151198 GCF_019097595.1 Hemibagrus wyckioides
GGATTCAGGAGTGAAGCTGCTCTCTGAGGAACTGAAGAATAAACTCTGTAAACTGGACACTCTGAGGTAACGTCTAATTACTACACAAATATCTGATACATTGACAGTATTGAATTCTGACTGGACACTGAGATTCAAGTACCAGAATACTCTGCTTTCTTATCTTTATCTCTACATACTAATGACAAAATCAACAGAATCGCTTAAATAACTTGGTCACATTATTACAATATTGACTTTTTTCAGCAATACAAAAATACAAACAGCTGCATACAATACAGTAAAAAATCTGTTTACATGAACCAAAATAATGTCTGAGTTATATAATCGTCAGATTACACACACACACTGGAAGCAGAGAGCAGGTTTAGTGCCACTTTAATATAACACAGGTAGGCAGAAGGCAAAATGTAACTCAGGATGTATGCAAAAACTCAAATGGGCCGGCAAAAAGGCAAAAAAGGCAAGCAGGCGAAACAGGCAGATATGCTTTTAGGCAAGAGAAGAGACTAGTGCCCGTCACTATCGCAGTCTTAATACTCGCCGTTGTCACTGACGAGTGAGCGCTTTAAATAGGCGCTGGGTGAATTAGGTGCAGGTGTAGTAATTACAGCTCAGGTGACTGTGAGCGACGTAGTGCTGGGACCGGCGTGCCCGTGACAGTAATAAACTAGAAGAATTAGATTATTACTTGTGTAGCTTTAATCTGTTGTTGAATTCTCCTCTCAGTGCCATATTGAGAGCTGAATTACTCATATATACATATTCAGAGTTAAGTGAAATGTGCTGCAACCCAAAACACACAGTATGTTAAAGTCTTCACTTGAACATGGACTGAGATCACCTCACTCAAACGATCTTGATCTCGAGTGAATTAATGTTTCATATGTGAAATATCTGAAAAACCATCAAAATAGTTATCAAGTTTACCTCTTTTTTACAATGAATGATACATTTTTCTACACATAAATAAAAAATGAATCAGAAATCAAGACAATTGTTTGTCCTTTATTTAGTCTTTCAGACTGCAGTATAACAGAGGAAGGATACACTGCTCTGGCTGAAGCTCTGAAATCATCTCACCTGATAGAGCTGGATCTCAGAGGGAACGACCCTGGAGCATCAGGAGTGAAGCTGCTCACTGATTTACTACAGGATCCAGACTGTACACTGAACACACTGAGGTGAGGAAAAATGAAAGAACTTTATCTTTCTACCACTTTAGTATTTGAGGTTTTGAAAATGACTTCATTCTGCTTAATGGTTTAATTTGAATGATCTGATGTCACTATGTCACATTGTAATGTTCAGTTTTCTGATGAATCAGGAAACATTTCTGGATAGAGTTTTTTCATGAACAGTTATAAATAGTAACAGTAAAGACTGATAATTATCCATTTTATTAAGACATGAGGATGAATGTGCACTGATTCTGTAACAGATATAGCTGGATAAAGGATAAGGAAACTCACTGAAAACAGAAACTGAAGCTGAAACTGAAGCTAAAGCACATCACCATCAGCTCCTTATTGCTCTCAGTACACAGTTATTAACGTCTCCATATCATTTTTCTCTACAGGTTGTTGAAAAGTCCTGATGCAGAGGAAGCCTACACGTGTCTTACTAAAATGTTCAGTAAAAACCCCTTACTGCACACGGAGCTGGATCTGATCAACAAAACACCTGAAGATGTCAAAGTGAAGCAGCTTTCAGCTCTGCTGCAGGATCCACATTACAGACTGCAGAAACTTAGGTAAGAAACAGCTAGAAACACACAGATCTCTATTTTCCTACATTACTGTAATGTAGCTTTTACAGGACCTGGAAGAACTTTATTAATGTTATTTATTCATGATACAGATGTTTGTAATGTTCAGTACAGATGTAACCTCGTGTTGTGAAAAAAAGATGTGTGACTGCTGCTACTTGCTGTATTTATTCTCACAGTTTGTGTATCACTGACCCTCCCACAGATATTAAACACTGTCCGAGTCTCCAAACACAAATAGACGCTTCTCATATACTTTGTAATTATAGTTTTATTAAATTTTCAAATTGTTAGTGGAACTTTGTCCCAAACTGAAATAAGATTCATCGTCTTCTTCTCATGTGTTATGATTCTGCTAGTTCTGCTAAAATATCAACATAAAATTTACCATTTTATTATGGAGATGTAATTTTTTACATGGACTGGCCTTGAAATGAATGTCCATTAATGTCCATAAGATAACAGCCTTATTTTCTATTCACACACCGGTCACTTTATTAGGAACACCTGTACACCTGCTCATTCATGTCATTTTAAGTCGATCATGTGGCAGCAGCACAATGAATAAAATCCTACAGATTCAGATGAAGAGCTTCAGTTAAAAACCTGGTCTTTTTTCCAATCTTCTGCCCAGTTTTGGTGAGAGAGTGTATTCATGTGCTTTATCCTGTCAGAGTGGGCACCTAGGGGGCAGTTTAGTGTAGTCAGTCCACCTTCCTGCATGTTTCTGGATGGTTGGAGGAAACAGCAGTGATACCATTCCATCTGTACATCACCAACATACTGCATGTGTACTGAAAAATACAAGTGTTTGAGTTTAATTGCTCTCGTGGTTTCAGACTAATTTTAATACATTTTGATTGAAAAGCACTGGGTGTGTTCTAGCAGAAACTGACCTGACTTCCTCTCTCTCTCTCTCTCTCTCTCTCTCTCTCTCTCCAGGTTGTATAAAGTAGACAGTATGACAGATGAAGACTGTTCACATGTGATTTCTGCTCTGGTTTTAAACCCTTCACACCTGAGAGATCTGAATCTGAACAGGAATAAACCAGGAGAGTCTGGACTGAGAAATCTGTGTGATTTCCTGAAGAATCCTGAATGTAAACTGCAGACACTAAAGTGAGAAATGAACCTTTACATTTTAAAGCTATAAATCTAGTCCAGTTTTATTATAACACTAATAATCTTTTAGCAGTTTAATATTCTTCAGTCCTTTATAATTTAGAAATACTTTCTGAATATTTATTAATATGTGCATATACATAATATTTAAATAATAATAATAATAATAATAATAATAATAATAATTGTATTATTAGTTGTAATATCTGTTGTTATAACACTACTATAATATTCTACCTATTATTCATCGATAAATTGAGTAATCGGATAAGAAGTACTTTTTCTTTATTAAAGAGGAATACTAAATATGCAAGAGAAAATAAGACAATAAGTAAAATTTAAATAAAATCTAAACCCACTTAGTGCATTTAATTGACATTTAAAATGCAGATACAAATAAATAAATAAACTTAATTAGTTCAAAAAAGGTAAGCATAGTACAAGCTAAAACAAAATAATAATAATAATAATATTTAAACAATGCATTTATGTTGAGAAACTTAACTTTAACTTGTGTGTGTGTGTGTGTGAGTGACAGAAAGAGAGTGAGGCTATCAAAATGAATAACGCTAATGCCGAGTTCACACTGCGTGACTTTTCAGTCACTGACTAGTTTTGCAAAATCACAGTAAAGCGGAGCTCGTGCACGCAAGTGACAATTGCGCAGTGTAAATGACCAAAGACTCGATCTGACCGAGTCGCCGATGTGTCGCTGACTCCTATCTCTATATCTGGACCTGTCGGAGACTCAAAGTTGTGCAGTGTGAAAGGAGCTCTGGCTGAAACATACCTCTGCAATGACCTACAGCCAATGAGAGAGATACAGGGCAGCGGGGAGTTCAGGAAGGAGTTATAGACCACAATATCAGCAAGCATGGCTTTAGTTGGAGCACAGTATTACAGTTGAATATAGTTAATAGGTTTTTATCAGGAAAAAATGTCTTTAATATTGTAGTTATATTAGAATAAATAAGGTTTACAATTACATCAAACAGAAATAAAGCAGAAATATTTGAGTGCATCCCCGCACTGACCATTTGGATGGAGAACTTTTTGTGTGGTTCCATTTCTAGTCTTGTGTGAGAACTCTGATCTCATGTGTGATCTTGCATTATTTCTTTATCACTTCTTGCGTATTTTCTGTTGTGAAACGCAGTTTGAGGACCAGACAGAGTTGTCGGTGATTCTTCCTATTGTGAAGTCATGCAGTGTGAAACCTCCTGTCACCGATCCATGCAGTGTGAACACAGCAGCGACTGAATGCTACCCTAGGTAGTCGTGTAAAAAGCAACAGTGATCCGATGACTTTGAAAATCGTGCAGTGTGAACCTGGCATTAGGTTTTCACAAAATTTAGCTAAATTAGGGACATCATAACTCATCAGTTCAATCTTACAGTAATCACACTGTACAGCATTTTCAAATTCAAATTTTATTTGTCACATACATATACATACACAGTACAACATGCAGTGAATTTTTTTGTATGACTGTCCGACATGTAAACATTTATAAAAAGTATGTGAAAAAAAGAGATCCATAAAAATAAAGATAAAAATAAAACTAGTGTATCTTAAAAGTAGAAAAGTAGAAAATAGAAAATAAAGTAAAAAATTTAATATAAATAAATAAAAATAAAATAAAAATATGAAAATATAGGTGTAAATAAAATATATTAATAAAATTAAAATATGAAAATATTTTTGAAAATATGTCTGTTTAGTTTGAATTGATCCCAAACTTTGAAAACATTCTGCCATTTTCTGTGGCCTGAATCTTCTCACCCCTCACTGTTTTCTCCCCGAGCTGTGCGTCAGTAATAATGGTCCATGGGGAAACACAGTGCTCTGTGTGTAGTTACAGTAAATGGACTTAACGAAGCTTTGAGGCAACTAATTTGCCTCGATAATTTTTGGTATTTGAATTACTCGATTTACTCGAGGAATCATTTCAGCCCTACTAGGAATACACCATCTATACTACCACAACACAGGCAAATATAAAATTATCTTACACTTTTAAAAAAGGGATAATAATAGATACTCATTCAAATGTTAAATTGTGTTAAATTTATGTATTTCCAGTGATTATGTACAGTATATCAAAAGTATCAGAAACACAAACTTAACAGAAGCTATGACAGTGTAAGTAACAGATAACAATGTTCACTCAGTGGCATAAGAACAGAGCAGTAAGAGTAAACAGTAAGTGATTAGTACTAGTAAATGGATTATCAAGGCTTTCTCTGTTTCTTTCATTTTTCCCTGAATCTCTCTCTCTCTCTCTCTCTCACTCTGCACATCTAGTTGCTCTGCAATATGAAATAAACACATTCAATAATCTATTCTTATATTAATTGTGCAGCCATCAGTTGTATGTCCCCATGATTACAGTCCTACTAATGATGATCTCATAAATCATAAAAGCATATTCTTCTAAGAGTATAGTGTTTTAAATTTTTTTTCCATTATATATATATATTTTATTACATATATTTTGTAAACACAAAATTTATTATTATATATAAAAATTGTCTATTCTACCTACTTTTTATTCTTTTTATTTATTATAAAAAAACATGCTACATGTACTGCTTTAGACTAAACGAAACTTGTCACAGCACTTGCATTTAGTTGTTCTTTTGTTGGTTTGATTTGATCTATTGTAAGTTGCTTTGGATGAAATGATGATGTAAATGGCATGTGAATGTATTTCTGACTGATCTGCTCCATTACTGGCAGAACATGGCTGTGATTTTGCAGCACTTTGCTGCGTTTGTGGCCAGGGCTTTTCTCCTTTTTAGACGCTCCCTCTCTGCTCCTCCTTTTCATTTATGCTCAATTTTGTGCACGATTGTCGAAGATATAAGGGGTGTTTGACATGAAGCTATGCTACGGAGACCGTTCGGCGTTTTGACATCAACGTACTGCGAGAGCGATTCTAGAGCATAATCGAGCACACACTCTTATGTCACTCTTGTGGTACTTTGACGTCATATACCGAGCGGTCTGTGCAGTGCTGCTTCAAGTCGAACACACCTATTGCCTGCCTCTGGAAATAGCCAATTAGGCAGTGCGTTGCTGATGTTGAGTCATGTGGTGATGTCATTTCCACTCTGTGATTTCCTGATTCGTAGATTGTGAGATCCATCAATTCATTCCTAGCTTCATTCCAGCCTATCGCACGTAAAGGTGATTAACTGCATGGTGGCAGGCCAGAACAATGGAGAGGCCAACAGGAAATGTCCCGGTGCTCTCGATGGCCAGTCCACCCCTGTCTTGAAGCCTCTGGTCCTCAATAATGTTGATGGGTCTGCAATCTGTGGCGATCCATTTAGCAGTAGCATCGGTTAGCTTTGTATTAGCGGTTTTGTTGACACTTGCCCTGGCTGCACTCGAACAGTGGTTTGGTGAACCAAAATAACCATGTAGAGACAGTGATTGAATAGCAAATCTTTATGGAGATGGACAGGGAGTATTTATACAAAACTAAGGTGTAGTACTCGGCATTATCTATAAGCAATAAAGGCATGATTAGAAAACAGATGTGATGGGTGATGTGTTTTACTATCAGATTGACAGATCTGTTACAGAACAGGAAGTAGTTAACTGTCAGTGTTAATGTGTTCAGCACATGTTTATAAGAACAGAAAGAATTTCTAGATCATAAACAAAAGATATAAGTCTTAAGATGAGATGATAAAGTTGTGTGTGTGTGTGTGGTCCCTAGTCCACCAGTAGTCCACAATCAGCTTCTTGGTTTTCTGGGTGTTCAGTGAAGACTGTTGTTGGCACACCACACTGCCAGGTGTTGAACCTCTTCTCTATATGCCATCTTGTATTTTTCAGATTTCTGAGAAATTCTCTCATATTTCCTGTGTTTCTAAGAGTCTGAACCAATCATGTAAACAGGAGCATTAACTTGTAATTATTGTAGAGGAGTGTGGGGAATCTCCTCATTCTTAAGAAAAATTTGTTAACATAAAGTGTTTTTAGAAAATGTAAGTAATCTTTCATCTCAAGTTTATTCTAATCCTGATCTGTGAATCTTATTTTGGTTCCATGTGTAGTATCTAGTAACTGATTGCTCTACCTGTCATGTAAGTAATATATAAATAATATTATACAGTTTGGTTAGAAAATCTATTGGTTTTATACAACATAGAATTGTATAGAATTAACTTTATTGACACTAATGTATCAGTCTTATTGAGCAAGTGTTACATCTCGCTCTCTGTCTGTTCCACTGAACCCATGGTGTAAGCTGTAACACTGTACCTCCCATCACTTTCAGTGGAATTGTACATGAACAGTAGGTGTGAGAAACAAAGCTCTAGTGTTCATTTGGAGCAGAGATCTGCTGTAAAAACATTCAAAAAATTACAAGTTCAGTATATTTTGCTTTATTTTGTGAAAATCAAAATACTTTAGATCAAAAATTTTAATTTTTTTTATATTGTTAAACCCCTAAAGGTAATTTTTTTAATTAGTTGCCCGGCACTGTGAGTCTGGTAAAAACCAGGAGAAAGAAAATAATCTAGAAGAACAGAAAATAGAGTTTAGAAATGTGTTAATGTTCTTACTTCAGTCATTTCTACATCCTTTCTTTCTCTAATATTGGAATAAACCCTGTTTCCTTTTCTGCAGACTATGTAACAGTGTAAGAGGGAAATCCTGTGCTGATTTGTCTTCAGCTCTCTGTACAAATCCATCACACATCAGAGAGCTGGATCTGAGTCGGTGTGAACTGGGAGACTCAGGAGTGGAGAAGCTCTGTGATCTACTGAAGAAACACGAGTGTAAACTGGAGAAACTGCTGTGAGTAACTCAGTGATGTGATGAAACAGCTTTCTGTGTTAAATCAATTAACTCTACTCAACAGTTAAAATGTTGCTTATGTCAATTTAAAATAATTTATTGCAAAATATGATGTTCAATATTGACTTTTTTTAAACTTAAACAAAAATATCTTATTCAGCTGGTTTAGTTTATGATAATAAGCTGTGTGAATAAATATTACTAATAATATAACACAAGCTCTCAGAGGAAGAAACAGTTGGAGACCCCTGGTTTAGAGAGATAGTGTCAGGGTAGGCAGGTGAGGACCCAAATGCAGAACACAGTCAAAGTTCAAAATAAAAGTCTTTAATAAAGGCAAGCACTGGAAATGGCAGAGTTCTCAGATAACAACCATAGAACAACCGAAAACCAGGGTAAAGCAGGCTGGGCAGAATCAGTAACAGAATCCAGTCCAATAATCCTGAATCCAGTGACCAGAGTAAATACAGGACAGGCAGAATCAGTAACAAAATCCAGTCCAATAATCCATAATCAGTAACAGAATCAAGGCAGAGACAAAGCAGGCAGGAACAGATCAGAAGTCAGCTTCAGGAACAGACAGAGTCTAAACCAGGCAGACTGGAACTGAAGAAAAGGCAGGAGGACTAATCAGGAGCACAAGGCAGACTGAAGAGACCATCTGACAAGGAGCATGTGCAGCCCGCTGGCTTATATAGGGCTGACCAGCATAAAATGGAGGGAACAGGAAGTGAGATCGCGAAATCAAAAGCGAGATACTACAGACATAACAAATCTGGGATTTTTAAAATGTATTTATTTTTTAAAATGAAGAAAAAATATCTGGGAGCATACCCTTTCACATTTCACCCCACCCAGTGATTATATCAAATCTACACTCATGTTTAAACCAGAAAACTAACCACAAGCCAACAAGTCTTCTATCAGTATCATACATTAACTGAACTGATAATCACCTCTCTGCAGTGACTGACACCAATTTTACATTTCATTTCTATTTACTTCTGCCTCACAGCCTTCATACTTACATCTAACAAATAAATACCACAGCAGCTAGCAACAATAGCAGAGTTTAGAAATGTGTTAGTGTTCTTACTTCAGTCATTTCTACATCCTTTCTTTCTCTAATGTTGGAATAAACTCTGTTTCCTTTTCTGCAGACTATGGAACAGTGTAAGAGGGAAATCCTGTGCTGATTTGTCTTCAGCTCTCTGTACAAATCCATCACACATCAGAGAGCTGGATCTGAGAGAGTGTGAACTGGGAGACTCAGGAGTGGAGAAGCTCTGTGATCTACTGAAGAAACACGAGTGTAAACTGGAGAAACTGCTGTGAGTAACTCAGTGATGTGATGAAACAGCTTTCTAATAAAAATCACTAACCAGAACAAAGCTCTTCCCAGTCCTAGCTAGTAATGTCTAACTAACGTGTCTAACTTGCTCTCTAGATTAGATTTATTATCAGTAATAAAGATTAAATAAAGATTTATTTGAACTCTGGTGATGAGGAGATGTGGGATTAGGAACAAGTAGTGAGAGGTATACAGTAGTTATAGCAGTGAGGTGCTTTGCTCTACTGGGAAGTGGATTTCATTTCATTCTCAGTGCTTTATATCGGGGTTTAAACCAGAAAACAAAGCACAAGACAACAAGTCTTCTAACAGTAACATACATTGTCTCTGTACTGAACTGATAATCACCTATCTGCAGTGACTGACACATAATCAGTACATTACACATGTGAGTGTAATAAACATTTCAACTTAATCAGCTCTACACTTCCTCCTCTGAATAAGGAAGATGTTCTCTTCTGTTTTTCTGTGTCTAAGAGTCTGAACTGATCACGTAAACAGGAGCATTAAGTTGTAATTATTGTAGAGGAGTGTGAGGAACAACGTAAAATAGGACAAAATGACACTTCTGACCACATCACCACATTGACAAGTGTAGACCATTTGGACATAAGGGTACATCACAACATTGTGTTGTTTTGTTTTTGTGTGTGTGTGTGTGTGAATTTTTCTTAGGTATGTATATGTGTATGTATCGTTATTGTCATTAGAGTTCCACCATATCCTCATAGTGTGTGTGTAATTGATCTTGTTATCCCACTGGGTAATTATCTGTAAAGTTTATTTCTGATAATGTGATTGGTTGTGGGGCGGGACTTGTGTTGGATATTACTGGTGTGAGAAAGCACAAGGGAGGAACAAGCTGGATATTTTGTGCTTTAGAGACACACTAATGTGTTGCTTGAAACTCCTCTGTTAACTCTTTTCAGCTTTTAGTTTATTCAGTTCCGTTTCCAGAAAGTTCTTCAGACTACTAGGGGTTTCATCTGGGGGTAGGTGAGGCACTGTTCAGCAGGCTGACTGCAGTGGGGAAGAAACTGTTCTTGTGGCGTGAGGTCCTGGTCCTGATGGTCCGGAGCCTCTTGCCAGAGGGGAGGGACTGAAAATGTTCGTTTCCGGGATGAGAGGGGTTGGCTGCGATCTTGGCTGCACGTCTCTGGGTCCTGGAGAGGTACAGCTCCTGGAGAGATGGGAAACTGCAGCCGATCACCTTCTCAGCAGAGTGGATGACACACTGCAGCTTGACCTTGTCCCTGGCTGTAGCTACAGCAAACCAGACCGTGATGGAGGATGTGGGGATAGATTCAATGATGGCAGTGTAGAAGTTCACCAGCATCTTCTCAGGGAGGAGAAACTTCTTCAGCTGCCGCAGGAAATACATCCTCTGCTGAGCCTTCTTAGTGAGGGGCTGATGTTCTGCTCTCACTTGAGCTCCTAGTTGATGGTAGTGCCCAGAATGCGGAAGGACTCGACAGATGTCACCGGAGAGTCATAAAGGATGACATGGAGGAGGGGGGCTGGGTCCTTCCTGAAAGCCACTATCATCTCCACTGTCTTGAGATAGTTGAGCTCCAGGTTGTTCATGCTGCACCATGACACCAGACGGTCCATCTCACTCCTGTAGGCAGACTCATCCCCATCAGACATGAGGCCGATGAGGGTGGTGTCATCAGCAAACTGCAGGAGTTTGACAGACTGGTGACCAGATGTGCAGCCGTTGGTATACAGGGAGAATAGCAGAGGAGAAAGAACACAGCCTTGGGGGGATCCAGTGCTGATGTTCCGGCAGTCAGAGACATGCTTACCCAGCCTCACAAACTGCCGTCTCTCTGTCAGGAAGTCCATGATCCAACTGCACATGGAGTCAGGCACATTCAGCTAGGAGAGCTTGTCTCTAATTAGAGCTGGAACAATCGTGTTAAATGCAGAGCTGAAGTCCACAGACAGTATCCTGGCATAGGATCCTGGGGAGTCCAGGTGTTGGAGGATGAAATGGAGGGCCATGTTCACAGCATCGTCTACAGATCTGTTGGCTCTGTAGGCAAACTGTAGTGGATCCAGGAAAGGGTCTGTAATGTCCTTGAGGTAGGACAGCACGAGGCACTCAAAAGACTTCATGACCACAGAAGTCAGGGCAATGGGTCTATAATCATTAAGTCCTGTGATCCTTGGCTTTGTAGGGCCTGGGATGATGGCTGAGGTCTTGAAGCAGGCTGGCACATGGCAGGTCTCCATTGAGGTATTAAAGATGTCAGTGAACACTGAGGACAGCTGATTGGCACAGTGCTTCAAGGTGGAGGGGGAGACAGAGTCTGGGCCTGTAGCCTTGCGGGTGTTCAGACGTTTAAACAGTTTAGTATCTCAGTTTAGCAGAAGGGGTGAGGTAGCTTCACACCACAACGCTCACAGGCATCACTCAGGCCTACAATGTTTTTTCTCTTTCTGTTTTTGTTTGTTTGTTTAATTATTTGTTTACCTTAGTAGTACTGTTCAGTGTGGTCTACGTACATACCTATAAGTGTCTGGTCCCAGTTTATACTAATGAAAATGATGAGGACTTGAACGAACTTGGCTTAGCTCCAATTGATTACTATTTGATTTTTTATTTTATTTGACTCAGTACTTTGTGACTGAATTCTGATTTGTTTAGTTCTGTGAATTTTGAATAACAACTTCATTTCTTTAATTCCTGTTGGAGTGTGGGATTTATTTAAGTTGTTTATCCATACAGTTGACACTCCTTCACTCTTGTTTGTTTATTCTTATATTCTAATAGTAATTTACTTTATACACCATTTCATTTCTATAGAAAAGTCACTGATAATAAAATGAAATGATATTTGTTCTTCCACTCGATTCTCTAAAGTTGTTTTACTCAGAGACTCTGATCTGCAGTTATTAGTACAAGGGCCTTAAGTCACTTCACTTCTAGACCTAGTTGTTGAACCCAGAGCACTCTTACCTTCCAGGTGTGGAGAGGAGTGATACACGAGTAACGGACTGCATCCCAGTTACAGAGTGAATCACCTCAATCACAAGAAATCTGTTATCAGAAAGAGTTTTAGGGAACATCAGTAATATTTTATCACAGCTTTATTCTGGTTTCTGAGCTGTGTGTAAATGACAGAATCCAACCTTATATTACTTTAATCACCGTCTTCATTCCTACATCGTAGCTACATTTAGTACCATGTGACAGACTCACAGCAGGTGTTAGATAGACTTAAATACAACCTCCATACTGCGGGGTTAGCTGTTACACAGCATTACAACTAAGCTGCAGTTCATAAACAATGACCACAAGTTCATTCTCTCTCATATAAAATCATAACAATAACCTTCATGACACTTTTTATTCACAGAATGAGAGAGTGAGTAAGAAAAAGCTTGTGTGTGGTGAAGCTGTTGTTTCCTCTGTTCCTGGGTAGTAACAGGTGAAGTGTGTCTCTGTAAGGGAGAATAAACTCTGCATATATAAATGAACACATGTAGAATCTAGAAACTGATTGTTCTGATTCAGCTGGTTTAGTTTATGGTAATAAGCTGTGTAAATAAATATTACAAATAATATAACAAGCTCTCAGAGGAAGAAACAGTTGGAGACCCCTGGTTTAGAGAGATAGTGTCAGGGTAGGCAGGTGAGGACCCAAATGCAAAACACAGTCAAAGTTCAAAATAAGAGTCTTTAATAAAGGCAAGCACTGGAAATGGCAGAGTTCTCAGATAACAACCATAGAACAACCGAAAACCAGGGTAAAGCAGGCTGGGCAGAATCAGTACCAGAATCCAGTCCAATAATCCAGAATCAGTAACAGAATCCAGTCCAATAATCCAGAATCAGTAACAGAACCCAGTCCAATAATCCAGAATCTGTAACAGAATCAAGGCAGAGACAAAGCAGGCAGGAACAGAGCAGAAGTCAGCTTCAGGAACAGACAGAGTCTAAACCAGGCAGACTGGAACTGAAGAAAAGGCAGGAGGACTAATCAGGAGCACAAGGCAGACTGAAGAGACCATCTGACAAGGAGCATGTGCAGCCCGCTGGCTTATATAGGGCTGACCAGCATAAAATGGAGGAAACAGGAAGTTGGGAACGCATGCCTGACAGATAGATGAGTAAATGGAGATATGGAGGGGTAGGGAGATAAAAAGCTAGATAAGCAGATAGAAATTATGCAGTGATACTACAGACAGAACAAATCTGGGATTTTTAAAATGTATTTATTTTTTTTAAATGAAGGAAAAATATCTGGGAGCATACCCTTTCACATTTCACCCCACCCAGTGTTTATATCAAATCTACACTCATGTTTAAACCAGAAAACTAACCACAAGCCAACAAGTCTTCTATCAGTAACATACATTGTCTCTGTACTGAACTGATAATCACCTATCTGCAGTGACTGACACCAATTTTACATTTTATTTCTATTTACTTGTCTCACAGCCTTCATACTTACATCTAAGAAATAAACACCACAGCAGCTAGCAACAATAGCAGAGTTTAGAAATGTGTTAGTGTTCTTACTTCAGTCATTTCTACATCCTTTCTTTCTCTAATGTTGGACTAAACTCTGTTTCCTTTTCTGCAGACTATGGAAGAGTGTAAGAGGGAAATCCTGTGCTGATTTGTCTTCAGCTCTCTGTACAAATCCATCACACATCAGAGAGCTGGATCTGAGTGGGTGTGAACTGGGAGACTCAGGAGTGGAGAAACTCTGTGATCTACTGAAGAAACACGAGTGTAAACTGGAGAAACTGCGGTGAGTAACTTTTCGTCACTCTGCTTTTGGATTATCATCTTTCTCAGTGAAGGCTATTACTCGGTGGAACATGCTACCCGAAGACATAAGGATGTGCACATCTATTGACCTTTTCAAACTAAAACTAAAATTTTATCTAAAATCAACTCAAGTCTGTAAACACTGACATGGTTGTGGTTTTACTGGACCTCATTTTTATTTTTTTTTATTGTGGCTCTGATAGGATGTGTATATGTATCACTAGATCGTATGTGTTTGTTACTTTGTTTTTTATGTTTGTAATTACCTGTGTGCTGCCCTCAGTATATGTCCTGAATATAACTTGACAGCCAGATAAACACTTTCCCAACATCAAGACTCTGAAGACGATAATCTCCTTGTCCACAGGTTTAATGACGTTTGCAAGAAAGGTGAAACTGAAACATTAAAAGTACAAAAGAATAATCCAAACTAAGCTTCTGCTCCAAAATGTACAGATACCTGTATGCTCAAAAGATAAATTAAATGCTCTCTTTTTTAACTGTAGCAAGATTACATAATCGGTAGACTTTTCTAAATGTAACATATTTAATTACATTTAACAGACATTTAATAAAACAAAACCTTTATTTTCTGCACTGTTATACAATTAGCATTAGCAGTCTATGGACGGCACAATGCTAATGCAGCGATATGTTAGCATAGCAACATAGCCAGAAAAGATCATTTCTAAGAAAGAACGTAAATAAACACTATCGTCAATACTTATATACACATGTAGGTATTAATAACACATATTAATAGAACAATCAAAACATACCCACGATGCTACTACAAAGCAAGAAGTAAACAAATATCGCAGATTTATTACTATAACAGATGCTGAACACACTACTCTCTGTCGCGCTTGATTGCTTCCTGACTACAGGTCATGTGACGTAACTCCTTACTTGTACTTTTCTTAAAGGGGCCACAACCCAATTATATACAACAGTAACAAAACCTGCCAAGGGACGGATGAAAATTAGCCTTTTGGCTAAATTCGGTACGATGCATTAAATGGACGCATTTATGTTTATAATTGTACATGGTCCCTTTTCAAATAAACCTCAATAAATAAATAACTCAGTGATGTGATGAAACAGCTTTCTAATAAAAATCACTAACCAGAACAAAGCTCTTCCCAGTCCTAGCTAGTAATGTCTAACTAACGTGTCTAACTTGCTCTCTAGATTAGATTTATTATCAGTAATAAAGATTAAATAAAGATTTATTTGAACTCTGGTGATGAGGAGGATGTGGGATTAGGAACAAGTAGTGAGAGGTATACAGTAGTTATAGCAGTGAGGTGCTTTGCTCTACTGGGAAGTGGATTTCAGTAGGAACTGAATCAAGTGTGAGATTTATTTGAACTCAGTGATGTGATGAAACTTAAATAATCTTTATAATGATGCAGGATTACACTTTAGAGTTGTTTTTCACAGACCATACACACATCTTTTCTAATACACAATAACAATGTAGATAAATACTTTACTATTATATTTATGCTTCTCATTTTACACACATGCCTTCATCATTATTTAGTTCTGTGAAGTAAAGAAACTAAAATCTTTTCTCTCTGCAGGTTAGTAAACTGCAGAATAACAGATAGAGGCTGTGCTGCTCTGACTGAGGCTCTGAAGATAAACTCCTCACATCTGAAAGAGCTGAATCTGAGAGGGAATGGACTGGAAAATTCAGTCAGAGATCTGGAGGAGATACTGAAGCGTTCAGGAGGAGAGCTAATGTAAGTAACCTGAACACACAGAGTGTTAGAGTGCAGTGTGAGAGTAATGTAAATGATCAAATCAGCAGCATGTTGGTAATCGTATTGACAGAAACACATAGAATATAACCTCAGAATATAGGATCAGAATTAAACCCCAACAGTAACTCATCACTGCATGTTAATAACTTCTTGTGGATCAGATTTAACAGAAGTGAACTTTGACCTGATCTGTTTCTGTTCTACAGAAAACCCACTGCACTAATCTGATCATTCATGATTATTCTACTTTTATCTCATATTGCTTGTGTTTATTCTGTTAAACTAAATGTGATCAAATAAATGGATAAGAGAAATGACACAGGGTACAGTGCTGAACATTTTTCTGGTTTGATTTTACAGATATTAATAAATCCACACGCTGATCCATTTCTTCACTGGTGATAACTGACCTGATAAACAGCTCTCTCTCTGGAAGCCGAGTTCTCTGTACACTAGAAGGAACAAAGACACACAGAACAGAGAGGAAGCAGTGTGTACAGTAATGGAGGAAGCAGTGTGTACAGTAATGTAGGAAACAGTGTGTACAGTAATGTATGGAGCAGTGTGTACAGTAATGTATGGAGCAGTGTGTACAGTAATGGAGGGAGCAGTGTGTACAGTAATGGAGGAAGCAGTGTGTACAGTAATGTAGGGAGCAGTGTGTACAGTAATGGAGGAAGCAGTGTGTACAGTAATGGAGGGAGCAGTGTGTACAGTAATGTATGGAGCAGTGTGTACAGTAATGGAGGGAGCAGTGTGTACAGTAATGTAGGGAGCAGTGTGTACAGTAATGGAGGGAGCAGTGTGTACAGTAATGGAGGGAGCAGTGTGTACAGTAATGTAAGGAGCAGTGTGTACAGTAATGGAGGGAGCAGTGTGTACAGTAATGGAGGGAGCAGTGTGTACAGTAATGGAGGGAGCAGTGTGTACAGTAATGGAGGGAGCAGTGTGTACAGTAATGTAGGGAGCAGTGTGTACAGTAATGGAGGGAGCAGTGTGTACAGTAATGTAAGGAGCAGTGTGTACAGTAATGGAGGGAGCAGTGTGTACAGTAATGGAGGAAGCAGTGTGGATGATGATTACGGTCAGCAGAACCAGGTCAGTAATGGGACACTCACTGACTCCACACGTCCAGAAAGTCATCCTTCAGGCAGTTTCTAGAAGATCAGAGAACAGAAGACAAGTCAGTAACACCACTAATACACAGAGGCAACAAAACAGGAGCTCCACAAGCAGTCCCACCTCCAAACCATGGAACAAACAGTAGCAGATAAACACCAGAGAAACTCATCACTGCTGGACAGAAGGAGACAAAAGTGTCCTGTGTTCTGTAGGGAACTGACTCCTATTTCAGGGAATTCACTTTCTGGACAATAAAATAGATCCAAATGTAAGTGTTGGTTTTTGTCCATGTTCTGGTTTATGGTCCTTCCTTTAACCCTAAATCTCTTATTCAGCACAAACTGAAATAAAGCTGATGGTAAGAAAGTGAGAGAAGAGGAAGTCTGACTCTGTTCTAGTTCTCTTTCACACTCAGACTGAATCTGTCTTAAATTTATGAATTATTTCTTATGGATGTAAAATGTCTTCATAATAAACAGAATCCTTTACTATGTCTGGAATTTCCTCCTGCTGGTGTTTTTAATTTTTATTTTAAATGACTTTAAGTTGTTAAGGTTATAGCTGAATATAAAGTCTTAAATGTTATCATGTTCTTCACTACATTAATTACACACAAATCAGTAGCACCAGATGAAGGTGATGCTCTAATCCTCTATCAGAAATGTTTACATGTAGAATGATGAACTGTGTCCAGTCAGCAACAGCGCCACCTACTGGATGAGGAATTATCATCAGGAATTCATCAAACTGTGTAACACTATGTCTTTAAAATTTCACAAATAAAATCAGATTAAGTTTAAAGCTCTGTTTAGATTAAAGAGGATAAAATATTTACAAATAAAAAACACAGCAAACCAAAAATACTCTAAATTCTGAATCCAGTGATACATTATAAATTTGGTATTTTGAAGTTTGAACTTGTTCACTGAACTTCACAGACACAATGTGAAATAAAACTAAATAATTAAAGAAGCACGGTTTAGTTTATGGTAATAAGCTGTGTGGATAAATATTACTAATAATATAACACAAGCTCTCAGAGGAAAAAACAGTTGGAGACCCCTGTGTGTTCTGTCACTAGAAGTTTTATACAGGCTTTTATTATTTACTCCAAAAATGTGAATATGAATTTATGGGAAATGGAAGAGAAGAGAAGAGAATGGGAGTGAAGTAGTTTCAGATTCACCTCAGTATCCTTTCAGCAGTGTGTGAATCAGATCAGCATGTGGAAATGATGATTACTGATAACTAACACAATTAGCTACAGCTTAGTTTCACCCTGGAGTTACAGTTGGATCAGGGTTCGATGTAAAACACTATCAATACAATTCATTCAAATCAATGATTGTTGCGACTGACTTCAGTCCCGTGTTCCCTCTGTCTAACGTGTTTTCTTTAACACAGAGCTGGAATCGGTGATCAGAGTCATGTGTCTCTACGGCTGTGGTCATCCTCTATACAGTAGGTCAATCATGTAAACTATAGGTGACCATTTTCACCAAATAGGAAAAACTTTCACGTTCAATTAAACATTAATAAACATTAACAGAAAAATATAACGAATGAAATAGCCTATAGGTTTATTAATAGTTTCATTCATTTGTTTAGTGTGGTGTTGACATACAGGACATTTCTTTTTAAATGTGACACACAGCATTGAACCCTCTTGTGGACCTGCTCTATCCACCTGCAGAACAGATCTTTACACATTTCCTGATGTTGTCAGTAATGAAAATCATTGTGTGTGATTTACTTCACACAACATCGAGGTTTACTGATATTCTGTATAAAGTGTATGTCATGGCCACCAGGGACAATTCCAAGGTTAAGTTCCAGAGGGATGTTCAGGACTTCACCGAGACATGGCTGAACCCAGCATTACAGGACCACGCCCTCCAGCCATCCAAGTTCTTCCCGGTTCACCACATGGACAGAACAATGGAGTCGGGGAAGTCAAGAAAAGGTGGAGTGAGTCTGATGGTAAACAGCAGCTGGTGCAACAACACGAGCAGTTTTCCTCTTTCACACTCCTGCTCACCCAACCTGGATCTCCTGACCATCAAATGTCACCTTTTGTCACCAGATGTTACCTCTGTCACAGTCAAAACCATTTATATTCCACATCAGGCGGACACGGACACTGCTTTTATAACCTAAATGAGATTAAATGACTGTACACCAGACTTTGTGGGGGACTTTAAACAGCACCACCCTCAAATGCACAGTGCTAAACTTCACCAGCACATCACCTGCCCTACCAGAGGGGTGAAAGGACCCTGGACCACTGCTGCACTCCGTTTAAAGACAGCTATAAGGCACAATTCCGTCCAGCATGCTGCCATCTTCCTCATGTTTAGATACAAACAAAGGCTGAAACATTTATTTTGAATTGCTGAACATTTAGAGATCACTACAAATAATAATACACATGATTTAACAAATTATACCAGGAGTAAAGAATCTCATTTTACATCTTTACTTCATTTACATTATATTAAGTGAGAAAATTAAAGTGACACAGTGACTCATAAGTTGTTTTTTTTTGGCTGTTTTGTTTTTAATGTAATTTAAATTAGCACCATATTGTTTGACTTCTTTTATAAATTGTTCAGAATTTAGCTTAGCTTCAGCTCATTTCCTCATATGAATGTGAGATTTACTGAACAAAATAAAAAGCTGTGTAAGAAAATCAGTAGTATTTTGGAATTGATGGTATGTGACATCTTCCAGTTCAGTTTGTGTTTCTGTTCCAAACAACCTGGAAATGAAGTTAGAAACATCCGTCCAAAATATTCTCTAATAAACACAGTGAAGGAAAAGACGAGTCTCAGATTCTTTACTCCACAAAATTCACACGAGTTCTCCATATCCAGTTTGAAACGTTCACATAATTCCTTAACAGGGTAAAAATTATGTGGAATATTTTAAAGGACACCTCCCTAACTTTATTGTTAATAAAGAACTTATTTGTTATTAACCATACTTTATTCACTTAGTGTTTTCATATTTAGACGACCAGAACGCTGTGGAGCAGGCAGATCATTTCTCTTTAGAACTGTCGGAACCCAGAGCCTCTCTCCAGGTGGACACCACAGGGTGGTCCTAGAGCCTTCTCCAATTACTAATATAATCCAATAGTTGTGTAGTTCCAATTGGAAATTTGCAGAAAACAAAGAAATAAAGTACTCCTCCAGGCTTGGATGAGAAAAAGCAACCAGTTTTATTTAGAAAAATATCACCGAAACTGATACACGGATTCATGAATCGATGCAGTCAAGCACACCCCCCTTCACAAATCTCCTAGTATATATACCTTTAGCCCAGCTGCCTAACCATGCTGGATTCTATGTTTCTATGGATTGTTTTGACGTTTACCCATTATTCCCCCTGAAAAACAGCCCCACCTTTCTGTGGCCTTCATACACTCTATGGGTCACAAGTTTTAATATTGACACATATTGGTTGTTGATCTAACTATTAAACCTTTTTTAACCCAAAAACCCATTTGTTTCATTATATCCATTACACCTTTAATTCAACATTCACCCACATGTTCCATGTATTCGTTGTGGTTGTTCCTGTGTAGTTGAAGGTGACTGTCTGACATTTATTAGAAATCTGAGGACTTTACCACTATTTTTATTATCACATTTACATTTACACCATTCTATGTATTCCCACTATTTAGGCCGCGAGCACTATCCTTAATTTACATCAGGTTACCCAAGTAATACTGCTAATAAGGTAAAAATAAAAGGGCAAAATAGCTCTGCGTGCAGTTTAGGTTGGTTTACATTTGAGTTTGTTTATTAATGATTTATTTAGGTTAGGAGTAGTCAGTTTACTTTAATTTAATTTAATTTAATTTAAATTCCTAAATCCTTTCTATTAAAGTCTGTGCTTTTCCATTACACGTATTCGGTGTGTTGTGTCCCTATGTTTACATTAACATCCGCCACTGCAATAGCATTTTGCTGGTGCTTCAATAACATCTTCTCCAAACCCCCTCCCGTCTCGGTGCCTATTGTTTAGTTCTTACTTATGCCACAAGGAGTTTTACCAACTTTCCACTTGCTAAGGTAAGCTGCTTTTTATTTTCATAAGGTAATAAGATGTGATATAACGCCTGTACATTATATAAACGTAGTTTTAACTTTAATTTTTCTTAAATAAACACTCTAGTCAGAATTGGGTCAAATAAGACTGTTATGGTGTTCTTGCCCTTAAGCCCAAGGATTCTGAACTTCGTCAACATGTTTTTTCAGTCTCAGTGGAGCCAACACTGTGATATGGTACGATGTGCTAGCCTATGTCCTTGTGATGTTTACGCCAAAGCCAGAAAGTGCGAGAATAATAACCCACTAACGATGATTCAGCCAGTTTTGCTCATCTCTATTTTTATGATTTTATATATTTTTTTGTCCTATAACTTCTACTTTTAAGTTTATGCTAATTTTATCTATTTATCATAAGCTTACCCGTTGACTAATGATTATGACAGGTGCTTAATAATGAAAGAATTTTTAGATAACCAAGTAATCAAATAATTATAATTATTATCAAATAATCAATAAATTAGAGACACTAATTAGACAGGCAACACGTCAGTGATTAACAATGAGAGTAAGTGCTGATTACAAAAATGAAAATCATCATACGATTAAACATAACTGAATGAATCTAATGATTAACCAATTTATCATTAATCATTATCTATGATTAAACGAATTATCTATTCTCTTTGTTCTTGTCTTAATGATTAAACCTGACTCGGATCTATCTTAAGGATTAAAAGAAAGTATTCAAAATTATTAAAATTAGAATTAAAAATAGCATTAACCTTCCCTTACTGAGTAAAATCAAACATACTTAATGATTAGGTATAAGACAAGTATAAGTTTCAGAAATTTCCCACAGAACATTTCTAATATTTCTATTACTGCATTTATCTTTTAAAATATTGTCATCACCAATAAATATCAGATCACTCCAAGGGATAAGCTGCTGGTCTACAGTAAGAGAGAAGCTTCCAGAATTTCCTAACAGTGAAACACTTTGACTTGGGATTGTGTCAGTGATAATAGCAGAGTCTTTTAGTTTAGAAAATTATATGTAAATTAATCTGTGATAAGTGATTTAATGGTGTAATATTTCATTAAAAAGTCTAGAATGATCGATTTTTCTTTTTTATATCCCTGCATTTATGATCATTATTGAACACAGCATTTATAAATGATCTGCAGTTTTTCGGCTTCGTCCCAATCCGCACTGAGCCTGGAGGTTTATTTTCATCAGCGTCTGCATCAACTGCAAATGGATTCACGAACAGGTCAAGGTTGGATTTATGTGTTTTAATATCAGCAAATCTCCTCCTGAACTCCACTTTCAGTGTGTTTAATTTGTCAGTATACACTTCTGTCAGGAACAGGGTGGGGACTGTGTCTCTGACTGACTTACAAATAGGAAAGTGTGATGGTTTACTGCTAATAAGTCTGATAAACAGCCGATTTGAGAAGCTGACTCCTCTACA
The DNA here is from genome assembly GCF_019097595.1 of Hemibagrus wyckioides. Taxonomy (NCBI): domain Eukaryota; kingdom Metazoa; phylum Chordata; class Actinopteri; order Siluriformes; family Bagridae; genus Hemibagrus; species Hemibagrus wyckioides. The sequence continues at coordinate 30,015,960 of NC_080713.1, forward strand.
GTAAAGACTAAAGAAAAAGATGGAGAAAAGAAAGACACACAGCGGGGAGAAAGCAGTGTGAAGCGTTGGGAAAGCAGTGTGGATTTGGACAGCTGTAGGACAGACACTGACCTCAGAAGTCCAGAGACTTCAGTTCATATAACATCAGAGGACAGTACAGTAGGACACATGTAGCCCTGAGACAATAACCTGCATATTTCTCTTTCATTTAGAAATGTATGGATTTATTGAATGTAGATGTGTTATGTTAGAATATCATTTCATTGTATTTTCATTTTTTATTGGATGGATGCCATGTAATGATTGTGTATAAATTGCACAGTTAATTTCTTATACCCAAGTTTCCTTTTATTCTTTCCATTATATGGGAGAAGTTTCTGAAAACCCCACAAAGATTGATATGTCTGGATGATGATGTCATCAGGGTTTGATTGGAATTGGGGTGGGGGGGTTGTAAAGTTCTGATTAGTTAATGAGGACAGAATAGTCTAGAATTTATTCAGAGGGGGAGACAAGAGATGAGTGTGTGGATGGATAGTTTATTTGCTGCAGTGTGAGAATCAGTTTAATTCATTTCTCTAGGATATGGAGTTATGAGTATATCGTTGTTATTTAACTGACAGCAAGGGTACTGTGGGATACTGACGTTCTGTCACGTTTAACAGGATATTGTTTGGTTCGTTTAACTTGTGTAGCTGCTCACTCAGGCGCAAGCAGTTAGCAATTTGCTAGCTATCGGTCACACTGGATTTGCAAAGGACTTGCGCATATTTGTGCGTTTGGGCTCGGCAAATATTTCGGCTTGAGGAGGGGAACTCATTATTCACCTGGCTAAGGTGATTCAAAGGAGAAACCCAACGGGAGCAACACTGGAAAGTCGGAGCAACATGGCTGCATTCAGCAGTTAACTGAACCACAGGGGTTAAGGTACTGTGAGTTCCATTTTCTTTGGCTCTTTTGAGTGAAGCGGCCTTAAGTTTTTGGCCTGAACGTACCCGGGCCTCGCTCCAGGCCTGCAATGTTGTGGTTAGTGGGTATTTGGACAGTGAATTTAAGAGACTGTATAATTAGTGAACAGTGTGCATATGTATGTGGACTGGGATTTTCTCATGCATTTGTGATTTAACAAATAGCCAAATAGCTATACCCACGTAGTTGGTTGATTAAATGTATCTTTTGGGATTTCAACGTGTTTTATTTTATTATGATTTCATTTTTAAGTATGAGTAAATAGTTTTATTGTTTTAAAAAGTTAAGAGTGGTGTAGTTTATTTCATGTGTGCATTCATTGGGAAGTGAAACATTCCAAACCTAAAATCATAAGAGAACCTAGGATGCCCCTGAAGAGGAGTTTATTATATCTAAAGCTATCTCCCCATCTCGGTGGCATAGGGGCATTACACAAGTCACAAACACAAATAATGCAGCAAAGCAACAAGAAAAGGACATGAAAAACTCCTAAAACCTCCAAACCACATAAAAGGTACTAGATAATGACAACAATTCAAACTAACTCAATGATGAAGGACAGAAGACGCCTCAGCAGACAGGGACACTCTAATCCTACTAATAGAAACTAAACTGTAATTCTCAAATATAAATAAGACCAAACCTGAACTAAATTAAATTAAACAGCTGTACAGAAAAGGGATTCCTTCAGGAGTTTATTATGTAGTGCAAGTGTACAGGGTACATGGATTATACCAATGGTTCTCAACCCACAGGCTGTCACAAATGCAAATGCGGCAATGTTGACCACGTTAAAATAAAAATAATAATAATTCATTCATAACTTATAGTTTTACAATTCATATTTTATTTTTTTAATGTATTAAACAAATAATAAAAAAAAAATTTGGCGATCATGTACTGTATTCAGACATGCGCAGTACTGACACAACTATGAACTGATGCAATTACACAGTTAACGCACACAATTACAAGTGAACGCTCTGGGAGATTTAAACCAGTCATCAATTAACAATTCAAATGGACAAATTTGTTATTGGAGGAGAAAAAGATCTCGAAACATCTCTGGACAAAACCTCAGATTATTAAGTTTTAAAAGTGCTTTCCATATTTGAATGAAAATACATTTGTGAACACACATTTTTTGCAATGACGCGCATCAAGTCATGTTTCTGTGCGTTTCTTACAGACTGCAACTTACAGTCGCAGTCATTGTGTTGTTACTCCTTTTGAGCCCAATTTCACCAAATTAGTCTGCTCGCAACATCATCAGGTGTCCCATTAATGGTAAGTAAAACTATACTCTCTAATAATAATAAGAAATCTAATTGTAATCATTTAGATACCTTAATATCTGGTTAATTTCCATTGGTGATGTCCTATGTAAATGATATGTGGCCCGTGAGACTTGAACCTGGACATAGTGCGGCCCACTGAAAAAAAAAATGTTGAGAACCACTGGATTATACCATACTGCAGAAACTATTAAAGAGCAAAGCAAAACAGCACAACCCACAAGATGCTGAATAACTTAAAAATCTTATACACTAAAAATGTAAACCCAAACTACAACACTGACATATTTATAAAAATAAACTATTGATCTATTTCACTGTACAGCCATAGACACTCTGCTGACAGACACCAAGCTGATGGAAAGGACCAAACTGATTCCAAATTGAAAGTGAACATAAAAAGATCTGGACCAGAAAAGAGCAGTGAGATCTGGACCAGTCTTTCTTTGCTTCAAATTATTTGTGCTGTAAAATGTTTTGTTCTTCTGTCCTGTAGTCCAAATGATGAGTGTTAAAACATGACTTTTTTAATCTACTATTTAAAATGATATTAAGAAAAACCCTACAATACATTTTACAAATCATAACAACAAATTGTCAATACCACTGCTTCTCATCATCTCATCACCTTATTCCACTTTGTGACCACCCTGTACTGCTGCTGTCTGCACCTTGAACATTATTGCACACTATTCACTTTATATAATTCTGTATAATACAGTTGTTACATTTTACATTCCTTAAATATATTCTATATTTTATATACATATTCTGTATACATACACTACCAGTCAAAAGTTTGGACACACCTTCTAATTCCATGGTCTTTCCTGATGTTTATTTCTTTCTACATTGTAAAACAATGCTGAAGGCGGCCGAAATCCACAATAATGTCGTTTGAACAGTTGATATTGAGATATGTCTGCTACTGATGCTCTGTAAAGCCTTCATAACGCCTCTAATCTGAGGTGCTGTTAATTGGTGATTTCTGAGGCTGGTCACTCTAAATGAACTCCTCCTCTGCAGCAGAGGTCAGTTTTGGTCTTGCTTTACTGGGATGGTCTTCATGTGAGCCAGTTTCATCATGGGGCTTGATGGGTTTTGCAAATGCACTTGACAATACTGTTCTTGCAAGAACTATTCCAGAACACCTGACCTTCGTGTCTTAAAATAACAACTGACTGGTTTTTGTTGTCATGACATATGGATTACTGAAGTCCATGTGTGTTATTTTATAGTTTTGAAATCTCCAGTATTGTTCTAGAATGTAGAAAATAAATCCCTGAACAAAAAACATTGAATTAAAAGGTGTGTCCAAACTTTTGACTGGTAGTGTAGTGTGTATATACCCTACCTTATTTATTTATATTTTATTCTATTTATATTATATTTAATTTTTAATTACCTACTGTGAACTTGTAATTTTTATATTTTATATTTTGTATTTTTATATTTTATCCTTGTCTTTTTTTCTGTCCTTATTCCTTTTCCTTTTTTCCTTTTCAAGGGTCAAAACAAACAGTCGTGTAAACATTTCACTGGATGTCATACTGTGTACGATTATGTATGTGACAAATAAAAATTTAAATTTGAAATAAACAAATAAATAAGAATAAAAAATGTAAAGGATTCATTGTTCAATTTTTCATCAACTTACCTGGGCAAGTGTCCTGAAACCCACTGTCCTGACCCAGATTTCTACTGTCCCAAACAAATGTATGTATTTTAAAGCTCTATTTAAATCTAAACTAGTCTCTGTAGTTAATTTATTGTTAAAGTCACTGCATGTTATCAAAATGGAGTTTATTTTACCTTATTTTAACTTTACTGAACTGATATTTTAATAACAAAACACAAACGTCATCTTACATTACAATTTTATTTAACTCTGGTAATATTTGATTAATAAATTAAAGCTTAAATAAAGTGCAGCTTATGTATCATGTAGGTTTTCTTGACCTCTGTCCCATAGTGAGAATTGCAGGGGATAAGGTAATCAAATAAGCTAATTAAATCAGCATCAATTATATTTTCATTTAATAGATTTGTCCCAGTCAAACGATATATTTTTTCAGTTGAGTGAGGGATTTTGCTGATGTGGCGTTTTCTTGCACTGGGAATTCAGGCAGTCATTATTGTTGAACCCTGAAGTCTCTGGAGGACTTCCTGTACTTCCTGTGAGTATGCAGGTGTAACAAATTTAAAATTATTTCACTAGATTTTCCTGTTTATATGCATTTAATCCTGTTCTTAAATTGTTTAAACGAGTGTTTGTAAAAATACCTTAAAAAGGGTCTGTAAGGAGGTGATGGATTCACCCTTCACCCCCTTCCTTAAACAACAAAGTGGTTCAGTCAGGCAGTCACACCTGCTGTATTGTTCTTTTAGCGGTCTTAGTCCAAGTTAAAGATGTTTTTATTTATTTATTTTGCTATTTACAAATGCAAGATCATATATACTTAACATATGACTACTTTAAAATGGATTATGTATACAATGTTTTTATGAACTTTTTGAAGCCTTGTCCAATGTTTTGTTGGACTTTCAATGAATGGACAACATGAGAAAATATTAAAAATATATTCATTTGAGCTTCGAAGATCAATGAAATGCTTATGGGTATGGAACGACATGAGGGTGAGTAAAAGATGAGAGAATATTCATTTTTGTGTGAACTATCCCTTTTAGTGTTATGAAAAAGTATTAAAATGTTTGCTGGAATACAGAAAAAACACCCTTAGTGGAATATTATAAAAAATATATCTTTAATGCACCCGTGACCTGATGATAGATCAGATAAGCGGTACAGACAATGAAAAAAAATATCTTTAATGCATACCAAGGAGTATCAGTGGAAGAGTTGCAGGTATTATATGTGCCCTTTCTACATCATGTCTAAGACACAGTTACAATGATGAAGACATGATAAAAACACAATACACCAACAAAAATGATTTTGTGTATTTAATGTTTAAATAAAAAAAAAACATGTCTATTTTGTCATGTCTATGTCTACCTGTCTATGTCAGGACAATCACAGCATGATAGAAAATAACTTACATGCACAAAAAGAATCAGCTCCTCCAGGGTCTCAGAAGTAAGCCATCAGAAGTTGGATGATGCAGAAGGACGAATCAAGCTCTGAACGCAGTGAAAGGACTGTCTAGAGGTCAGACTCGGTGGAGAGGAGCTAGCGGTCAAGTGCGGAAGTTTTTCAAGTCAAGACGCAACATGCACCAAAAATGTCCAAAAATGAAAAGAGCGGGAGGAGAGGAGAAGAAATAAAGAAAATGAAGAAAAACAACATCAAAAGTAACATCATGATTGCTAGCTAAGATAATTGCTGATAAGAGAAACAATATCTTTCAGACCTGGTAATTAACATTTTTATCTCACTCTGAACTATAAAATTTGAAATAACATGTTATAACGGCTCCTGAATTTTTCTCCGTGACTAGAAAAACCACGCTTCAACTGATGCCTTCGATCCCTTCAATATTTATTCTTTTCAAACGTCAAGATGGTCAACATCTCAATCATCAAATGGACACCGTGAAAAAACTGAAAATAAATAAAAATTACAATCAAATTTGTGCTGATTTATGAAGTCAATCTGCCATGACGTAGTTCAATTAATGACAAAACTTAGTAAATTTGCATCACTACATGCTGTACCTCAAATTATAAATAAATGACAAACAAGATAAACATACCGTGTGCTTTACAATCAGGATTCAGGAGACATTAAGACACATTTTCAATCCAGTACTCTCTACAATCTTGCACCTTTCAATTTGTGTGCAACCTCTTATTTTCCGGAAATGATGCAGCTAGTAAAAATCACATGACTGAACCATCTAGCACTACGTATTTTCCTGCGGGTGTCACTATTGCCAACAGTCATGCAAATGAAATATACAATAACATTTATATTAAATTTAAAAAAAACCTTACAAAAAATGGCCAAGATATTTAGCACGAAAATATCTTTAACTGTGACCGCTACACATGTAAAGTTTGCAAAACTCAACAATGTTTCAAAATATGTTCATCTTATCAGCCTTACATAGGCAAATGCAGACTACCACATGCACTAGCAATCATGATGTTACAAACAGCACATCTCCATGTTCTCACCTTCTCTCTTATGAAAAAAACTTGAGAACTTGTTTCCCTTCATTTTGTTTTCTTTCCCTCACCTCTCTGCAGGGACGATTCTAGGACTTTCATTTAAGGGGGCTCAGCGCCCAATGAGGGTATAATAGTAAAAAATAAAAAATAAATTGATTAATTAATTAATTAATTAAAATAAAGGTTTGACTAACAGGGTATGATAGTAAACTTATTGCAGCATTCCACTGTATTGCACAGATGTGTATAACATTTAAGAATTGAACAAGCCAAATACGAGTCTTCGTGATCTCACACACACACACTTGTCCTCTGATCCTCACTCTGTGACGCCGCAGTCTCGGATTGAAGAACGCGCTGAAAGACGGGGAGGAGCCGAAGTCTGCTGCCATTTTCATATAAAATTTAAAGGGGACAGAGGCGATTACCAATTTGTGTACAGTTTATGGAGAATCGCAGAATTTTTAGGGGGGCTGAGTAGAAATGTTAGGTGGGCTAAAGCCTCCCTAAAAATGGCCTAGTGACACCCATGCCTCTCTCTCTTCCTTTTTGGTAGCAAGATTATTTTTTGGACTATAAGTATTATCATTTTTATTATTAAATACTATAAATATTATTATATTATATTATTATAAGATTTAAATATTTATAGTTCATTAACCTGTGTGAAGAAAAGAGTGAAAAACACTATCCTGGCCGAGAGAGTGGACGTAATATATTGTTCTGTAATATGTTACTCAACACCAGACATATCACATACAGAACAAAACCTGATTTGGGGTAAGATATCTTTACCAAGTTAAACTTGTTAGCAGCAACTGGAAAATAATGGAGAGATTTATTCAGTTCAAAGATTTTTTTTTCAAAGATTTTTTTCAAAGAAAATGGTATGCCACTGAAGGATTATAGAGGACAAGGATATGATAACAGAGCCAATATGTTTGGAAAAGTGAAAGGAAGTACAAGCCAAAAATGTTAAAAGCTAATTCACTAGGTAGATATTCCCCCTGTGCATGCTATACACTTGATCTGGTGGGTTTACACGCAGCTGCCTCCTGTACTGAGGTCTCTACATTGTTCTGCTCAGTCTACAGGCTCTACAATCTATTCAGACCAGAGCGAAGGGCCATCCTGAAAGATAAAACAAGATTTTCTCCTCATTGCCCATTCTCTTCATCTGTTACTCTCTAGAGTTCTCACATAGCTGCTGTATGTGTCATTGTGACTCACTTACCCATGATCACTGAGGCTTTAGAATCCATATCAGTGTCATGCAATATGACAAATGAAGCCAGGTCAGAGGCACTTGGTATGATGAATTATTTCAACACTGACACTGCCTACACATGGTATAGCACAATTCATACACAAAGATAATTCTGTGCTTTTTTAACAAAAATGCAAATCATTCTTTATTACTACACGTAGTATTAGCCTCTTAGTGGTCCAGTGGCAGGATCCTGTGCTCTCATTATCATGGTCTGCGTTCAATTTCCAGACAGGGCATTAACACAACCACTGAAGAGTAAACTCTCAGTGCCGGTCCCAAATGGGAGGGTTGTGTCAGGAAAGGCATCCGGTGTAAAACCTGTGCCAAATCAAAACATGTGGACCAAATGATCTGCTGTGGTGACCCCAAACAGGGAGCAGCCCTATTCTTTTTTATTTTACATCAGAGATTTACATCAGTTACTGTATCAGTGAGTGAAATGTGTACTTTAATTATTTTAAAAAGTGGTACAGTTATTAATGTAATGTATTATTTGCATAGAAATACAGACTGACCAGACATGTCCACTAAGAACTCCCCAGTCACCTTAGAGACAAACCTATGTCACCTTACCATATAGAGTAAGTTTTTGACACTGTTTGACTTGCTTGTCCAGTAAGGATGACATTTGTCTGGTGTTTCACCACAGACAACACAAATGTCATCCTCACTGTACAAGCAGATGTTCCTGAATTTTCTGTTCAAAATAGTGATAAGCATCCAGACTGCAATAAGCTTTACAGCTTCTCTCATATAGACACAGAAATTTTCAAAACACAAAACATGTTCCTCACTCATCTTTAAAAATGTAATCAGCAGCTCAACCATCTAAACTTCAAAGATCACCTTTTTTATGAAAAATTTCCTTATTAGTTAGTGTTAAACTTGAAGGCTTTACCAGTATTTCAATTCTAACACAGGCACACTCATTCTGTACAATGAGGTACTAATCAGGTGATCACCTGAACCAAACCTTAGCTAATGAGGAAAAGTAAAAAATCACTGCTGTTGTCACTAACATCTTCCTATATGTCTAACTGGATGGCAGAATAAGTGCTAGTAGTACCTCAAAAGTAATGAAATTCCAAGTATTTACCACCTCCAAAAGAGGTGAAAAGAAAAGGTTTTAGTGAGCAAAAGACCACAGGTACAATTCTGGTTTTACTGATGGAGGAATACATTGAGAATGAGGTCGCTCTCATCCTTACAATTTCAAAGTCAGCGGTTCATAAGAAGTTCAGTGGAGGTGAAGTGCATGGTGAGGACAGTTTGTGGAGGGGCCTACAAACCATAGTGCCTTGCACCCATTGTGAATTTGGTAGAGGATCTGCGATGATCTGGGGGTGCTTCAGCAAGGCTGGAATCAGGTATATTCATATTTCTGAAGGATGCATGAATTAAACCACGTACAAGGTTGTCTGGAATAAAACTGGCTTAATTCCAAGCTGAGGTGCTTGATATTTCTGCACCAGGAGTGACATAAAGTTGTCCAACTGCAATGTTAAATATTGGTGGAGAGCATACCAATACACATGAAAGCTGTGATCAGGGTTATTCCATCAGATATTGATTTTTGAACTTTGCCAATGTTAATACATGTGGAGTATTGCAGTTTTGATTTTTTTTTCTTTTCCAGACTTGTGTATATATACTGCCCCATGCTCTTGGACTTCACTTGTTCCATCAGAAATGTTCCCATGTTGCATATGTCCAGTCAGCCACAGCGCCACCGACTGGACAAAGTATTATCATCAGGTATTAATCACACCTTTTAACACTGTCTTAAAATTTCAAGATAAAGTCAAATGAAGTTATCCTCGTCATTGAACTTGCATGCTGAACTTACTGACACTATGTGAAATATAATAAGGTAAGAAGCCAAGCCAAGCCATAAGGTAAGAGTCAGCCATTTTGTGAACATAAAAAAAAAAACAGTGAATGAAATGGATTCTGGGGAAAATCAAAATGTTTAGAATGGTTTATTTATTTTGTTTATTCGTGTTATAAATGTAGTCGATTGATCTATTTTTCTTTTTTATTTCCCAGCATTTATAAACTAGACTGTTTTATCGGCTCCGTCCCAATCCGCACTGCGCACTACAATTTGAATTTGAAATAACTTTCAAATTCATTTACTATTAATTTGAAATAACTTTCAGTTTCTAAGTTTATATCTGAATATAAAGTCTATGTTTTTCACTTCATTGCTAACACAAACCACTAACACCAGATAACCTTGATGATGTAATTCTACCAATAACCCAAAAAGAGATATAACCTAATACAATAAGATCAACATTGAAGAAGTTGAAGGACTTTAAATGTGTACAGAGGATCCATGTGAGTGAATTTAGTTTACATTAACACAGTTTTTCAGATTTTCAGCTTGATTTATTTCATCTGACTGCACACTCCACATATTTTCACAATTACTTACACACTAACACTAATGTACTCCTTCTACCTTTTCTATTTTACAAATCAATTTCATAATGTATTTGTATCATACACAGTAAGATATGAAATGCTTTTTACGACTGTCCTTGATATAAAAATAGAGAGAATTTATTTCTATTGCTTCTGGATATCTGGAATTTCCTTTGGGATCAATAAAGTATTATCTATCTATCTATCTATCTATCTATCTATCTAGCTAGCTAGCTAGCTAGCTAGCTAGCTCTGTGTTGTTTATGTAGCACCATGGTCCTGGAAAAAAGTTGCTTCAGTTCACTATGTACCACATTAGCTATATATGGTTGAAATGACAATAAAAGCTTCTTCACTTGACTTGACTTGACTTGCTGTAGATGGACTCCAGGTCAGGAGCTCAGTGTGGATGGTACCCTCAGCTGATCACACCATACTCTGGAGAGCCACCTGTTCTGTTTGGTGCTGTGATGCTTCCTGTCAGGATGCTCTCAATAGTGTAGGTGTACAAAGTGCTTAGCACTTGGGAGGGCAGTATAAATGTGTTGAATGAATGTTTTCTGCTCCAGAACTCGCTCCATTCATGCCTCTTGTAGTGCTAGTAGTAAAAGGTTTTACCTAATCTGCCAGAGTGTCTGCATTCAGTATCCTGGAGGACGGTGTTTTGTATTCCGTTATAGTTAGTTGTCCGCCACACTGTTTCTGTTTGGAAAACATTCTGAATATGGTTTTGTGAACTGTATTGTCCGCTAGTTTTCCGATGAATCCCACAACCTGATGAATCTCTCGCCCCTGGTGATGTGCTGGTGTAAATTTGGCACTGCATGTTTGAGGATGGATTTGTTAAATTCCCCACCACAAGAAGTGCGGCATCATGAGGCTGTGTTATCTTCATGTTTTAAGAGCACCTCATTATATATACCAACATAAAATATAGGAATACAATTTGAAACTTAAAATTCAGAATGAAATTGAACTCCATTCATTCACCTGAGTTGAGGATCAGACCCAGGATCCTGGAGCTGTGAGGTGGCAACCTCTCACTGTTTATCATTTTAACTAGTAAGTTAAATATTTATCGTATCCCTATCTCAGTAAAATGTTTCAGTATGGAAATTTTTCTTTAATTAGTTAACCTTCACTGGCTCTATTTAACATGATCAATTCCATAACTGGATATTCAGCATTAAGTTAAGGAGCCTTCATTTGTCACATATACATTACTGCATAGTGAAATTTCTTCTTCACATATCCAATCCTTGGAAGGTTGAAGTCAGAGCACAGGGTCAGTCATGATGCAACACCCCTGGAGCAGGGGGGTGGGGTGTTGGGGTTAAGGGCCTTGCTTGAACCCCGATCTTCCAATTAACAACACAGAGCCTTAACCACTTGAGCTACCACTGCCCTTAAAGGCCTGGAAGTACTGCAATACCAGGTCGATGCATGGAGTGGATGAAGCAGTCCATGCAAACACAGGCTATTATTCCGCTGAGGTCACAGAGCAGTAAACAGGACTAACACCTCCTATAGAGAAGATAAGATTTACAATCCTACAGTTACACACAGGATCAACAGCATATGAGGAGGAAACAAAAAGTCCTGCTCTTACCTTTACTCATCTCTGATGATTGTTATTTGTTAAATGGATTTAAGAGTCTATTAATGGGTTGTCCCCTAAATTAACACATGCTATATGGCACTTGGTACTTGTAGACCACTTAAAGTGACAGTTCAGTCAAAAAGGCAGTAATATAATTTTATTGTTTATAGCCAGTTGAATGTTTTGCTGTGTGTGTGTGTGTGTGTGTGTGTGTGCATGCGTCAATCCTCCTAGTTCACTTTGTGGAGATGTTCAGTCTCAGACAGACTTGCTGATGCTGTTTCTGACTCTGTATGACACTCAGGTAGCAGGCATGGAATAAAATATTAAAGTGGGTGAGATGATGGTTAATGAGTCCTTGAAATATTGTCTTTTCTGCCTAATTGAAGGTTTATCTGTTGTTATTTTGTTACTGTCCTTTATTCCTCTAGCTCTGAGGGAAATGAAGGAAATATGACTTTGGTACTATGAGTGGCTTCAGTGTCAACAATGTTGAATGTTCCTGATAATTATTAAAGTGCAGTTAGTGTGTATACACATGGACAAAATTATTAATACTCTTCCATTAAAGAAAGAAAAACCCACAATGGTCAGTGAAATAAGTTGAAATTGACTTTTTTAAAAACATTTAAAAGAATTTTCAAAAATTACTGAAAATTGACTAAAGAAAATCAGCTAAACAAGCTAAACAGTCAGTAGCTCTATGGCATGAAGCATGAGCTGATTTTGATGGTTCAACATCAGAAATGCTCCCAGTATTTCACTTCACATCTGCTTTGTCTGCTCTGTTTTTCAGCCAAATAATAGCATCTTCTAAAATATCAATTTACAATGGCACAGAAAGAAAGAGAGAGAGAGAGTCTCCTCCATGTTGTAGGTGAAACTCCTCCTTTTCTTCTCTTCATATCAGTTAGAAGTGAAAGTGAAAGTCAGCAGGTTGTTTTAGTGAAGAGTAAAAACATGAAGTTCTTTGTGGAATAAAATCACAGTGAGTACATGAATATAAAGCTGTAATCTGTGACTGTTAGGATTATTTAGTAAAAGAAGAACATTTCTGTGTTCCACAGTTTATTGTTGTGTTTATCGGATATCGCGGTGTAACGCAGCATCTTATCCTGAGGGAAGTGAACAGACCTGTTCTCTATGCGGGCTTTATTACATAGGTGTAAAGTTTACAGCTGTTTATTACAGAGAGAATAAGATTAATATTCAGTATAATAATTCCTGACACATGTCCATTATCTCTGTCTCTGTCTCTCTCTCTCTCTCTCTCTCTCTCAAACAAATGTAAAAAGCAGCAATAAACACAAATACAACATCACTTCCTGGTTAGATACACCTGATATACCTGATACACCTGACACACGTCACCATTTTAGCCTGAAATTCTGAAATGTTGGAGAGCCATTAACTTTAGATCAAAATTTCTCATACACTACAAGCAAAAACTTTTTTTTTTCTGTCCTGACTAACAAAATGATTTAGTTTCTAAGTCAGATAAATATCTGAATAAATCTTACACCTTCTAAACAAGCCCCAGGAGAACTGTGCTTTAATTTCTTGAAGAGGTTTAGAGCTCCTTCTAGGTAATTAATAGGAATGAAGTAAAATAGCTTTTTAGCATACATACATACATACATACATACATACATATTTTTGAGAGTACTTACTTGTCTTAATAAAAAATAAACCTTGATATTTGTACTTGACTTCACTGAATGTACAGTACATCAGCTGCGCAGAATCGTACAACTCATTTTACCAGTAAATATTTAACTATTTACACATCTCCTATTACCACCAGAGAAATGCATCTCCTCACAAATTTTCATACAAAAATTATATGCAATTACCTGTTTTGATGTGATTTTAGATCAGCATGTTGATTTCATGTCAGTTATTAATAACTATAATTGTGTTCTTTGTAAGTTTAACAAAGAACTGAACTGAATTATTTCCCTCAGTGGGTTTTAGAGCTCAGTAACAGATTCCTGTTCACAGGTTACAGGTTTTTCATTTCTGTTTACATAAGTTTGATTTATTAAAACTCAGATAACATTTACGTTCCCTTGTTGCTAAAGTAGAAACTGATAGAGAAAAAATGTAAATTTATTTAATTGCATGATACTGTACATGCCAGGAAAGATAAACTTAAATTCCCTGTTCTTTTCTCTCCAGGATCAAGCTAAGTTCAAAAGAAATCTTTTGAAAGACTTTCTGAAAAATGTCAGGGAAATGTGAGAAAATCAGAACCTCTAAAATGAGTCATCAAGAAGATCAGGCAACGATGAAAAGGTAAGCATTTACAATACAAAAATATACTACAGGGTGAGGCACAGAAACTTCTTTTTCCTTGTCTGGTTCCAACAGGATGGTGCCACGGCCCATACAACCAAAGCTCCGATGCCAGTTTTGGGGGCAATGTTCCCCGGATGGCTCATCTCGATTAGAGTTGACATCCCGTGGGCGGTGCGCTCACCCGATCTAATGCCCTGTGATTTTTTTTATGGGGATACCTCAAGGCAGAGGTTTTTAAACATCGCCCCACAAACCTGCTTCAGCTGAAGAATGTTATTCAGCAGGAAATAGCCTGAATTCCGGTGGACATGTTGGAACATGTAGAGGGAAACGTCAGAAATCGGTTGCATCAGTGCATAGAGAACAGTGGCCACCACCTTCAAGATATTTTGTTTAGAACAGCATGATTTGAAATTTGAAATTATGTTCTTTCATTATCAAAAAATTAATTTGTTTTTAATCAACAATTTTTCTTTCATTTGCCTTCAAAAAAAGGAAGTTTTTGCACCCCACCCTGTATAATATCTCAGTTTCCAGAAACTTTGCACTTGCACTTGTGACTGTAAATTGACTTCTAAATTAAAGAGGACATTTACATACTCACCGTAAGAAGCAGTAACAACTGCAAAAGAAGAAAGCAAAAGAGACCTCTGCTGGTGGTGAGAGGAAAAACTTGTTTTGAAATTATTAAACAGAAAGTCAGGGAAGAAGTGTGATGGATTTCTAAATGATTTATCAAGCAGTCAATAGTGTGTTACATGTTCTGTCATCAAAGCTGGCCTGTTGACTGACTATACTCCACACACACTATACTGTATGAATGGGATCACTTCTCTTAGTTCTGGAACAGTGATTAAAATCAACCCCTTACTGCTGCAGCTGAACTCAAAGAAATATTCAGAAATGTGTTGGCATAAGCGCTCTCAGGAATTAATTTCATGAAATGTCAGTAGGAGCTGTGACAACGCACATTTCTTATTTAATCAATGCAGTAATCACTGTCAACCAATCATACTCTATTAATAACACTGCAATAGAATATTTTTATTACTTATCTTTATTTTCACAGACATGGTTAAAGCTGTCCCTCTGATGTACTCGTTCCTAATCCTGTCCAGCCTTATCACTCCCAAAGAGAACCTCAACATCTTCAGCTCTGCTACCTCCAGCTCTGACTCCTGTCTCTGTCTCAGTGACACTGTCTCTAAACCATACAGCATGGCCGGTCTCACCACTGTCCTGTACAGCTTCCCCTTGATTCTCGCTGAAATGTTTCTATCACACAGAACTCCTGACACCTTTCTCCACCCATTCCAACCTGCCTGCACTCGCTTCTTTACCTCTTTCCCACACTCTCCATTACTCTGGACTGTTGACCCCACGTACTCCTGTCCGTGAAAAATGCATTTAAAAATTCATATAAAATAAACTATAATAATTTTCAGCATAACAAGTTAAGCACACTTAAGCACAACATGAGCAACATTTTTGCATTGGAACTATGTTTCTAGCTATTATTGTTTAGAACTAGTAGCACGCCAAGGAACCGGAATAATAATAATAAATAGTGACAATAACAAGAGTGTGATTGCTTATACAATCACACTAATTACTAAAAATATGAGTGTGTGAGTGCATAAATAACTGCAATCCCATCTTGCATGTATACAATTCAAACAATTTTCTCTGTATTTTTTCAGTGGAAATTATATATTTAAATACTTTAGGAAATGCAATTGTTAAACACATTTCTCTCTTCTCTTTAGTGGAACTGGGGAAAGGCCCAATTCTCCTATACCCAGCTATGTGTCCTTTAAGAGTGACCAGTCATTGCCAATATTTAACAACTTTAAAGATGGAACAACCTCTCAGGAAAGGTAATGTTGTCACTTCCTCTTGTTTTTTAATAATATTGTTAGTTGTTAGATTCATGAAAAGTCCAATTTTATACTGAAAGTAAAATTCCACTGTCATCATCATCATGTCTTGCATCAGAGCTGTGGTTTGTAATAATATGAATGATTCTGCTACTAAAAAGTTTGTGTAAAATATTAAATATTATTATTTAATATCAAATGTTAAATGTTAAATTTTAAATATTAAAGCCTATGTTAGCATTTAAAAACTTCTAATAATCTCTGTACGTCACTCAGTGCTGTTAAAATGCTGAATAAAATCACCTGTAGAGGGAGTATTAGTGATAGAGAATAGCCTAGGCTAACCTCACAGCACGGAAGTGTTTTAATATAAAGTGGAGAGAATGTTTGTTAATAACGTATTCTCTTATTCTCTAGGACATAATCAAGGATATCCAGGTTAAGCCTTCTCATACTTGGTTGTTATAATAAGCTCTGCTTTTCTGGATGATTTACCACTAAATGTTGGGGTGTGGCTGTGGGGATTTGTGTTCATTCAGCTACTAGAGCATTAATGAGATCAGATTCTGATTTTGGGATGTTGAGGAGACTCCAGTTCCAGTCCATCCCAAAGTTGTTCAATGGGGTTGAGTCAGAGTCAGGGCTCTGTGGAGGACAGTTCTTCACCTCCACAGCATATCTTCATGGAGCTGCTTTGTGCTCAGGGGCATTGCCGTGGGCTTGGACTCTTAGTTCTAGTGAAAGGAAGTTGTAATGTTACAGCACACAGAGACATTCAGCTGTGTGCTTCTGATGTTGTTAAACAAATTAAGGAAGAACAACATAAGGCTGTGATGGTCAGGTATACTATAAATTCAAATTTGATACTGAATTTAAAATTCCATCATCGATATCATCATAATCATTCCTTGCAGTAGAGCTGTGGTTGTAGTAATTTGAATTCTTCTATTACTAAAATATTTAAAGCCTATGTTAGAATAAAAAACTTCTACTATTCTCTTTATTACCCAGTGTTGTAAAAATTACCTGCAGAGTGAATAGTAGTAGAGAAGACATCCTGATAGGTTAATAAGTGAAGACAAAATGTGTCCCTCTCATTGCTGGCTATAGGACATTTTACTCTTACATGTTTATAGCGCTTGGCATATGTCCTTATCAAAGGCAACTTACATGTATTTCATTTATGCATCTGAGAAGTTGAGGGTTAGGGGCCTTCCTCAAGGACCCAGAAGTGGTAGCTTGTTGGACCTGTGTTTTGAACTCACAGCTTTCTGATCAGAAGATCAAAATATTAACCACTGAGCTACCACTTTCAGTACTTGTTTTAAACACAAGAGCATGCGTTTTATTCCCATTTTAGTGAATAAAACGCATGCTCTTGTGTTTAAAACAAGTACTGAAAGTGGTAGCTCAGTGGTTAATATTTTGATCTTCTGATCAGAAAGTTGTGAGTATATATATATATATATATATATATATATATATATATATATATATATATATATATATATATATATATACACACAGGGATTGGACAATGAAACTGAAACGCCTGGCTTTAGACCACAATAATTCATTAGTATGGTGTAGGGTACAGCATCAATTCGTCTTGGGAATGACAGATACAAGTCCTGCACAGTGGCCAGAGGGATTTTGAGCCATTCTTCTTGCAGAATAGTGGCCAGGTCACTACATGATGCTGGTGGAGGAAAACGTTTCCTGACTCGCTCCTCCAAAACACCCCAAAGTGGCTCAATAATATATAGATCTGGTGACTGTGCAGGCCGTGGGAGATGTTCAACTTCACTTTCATGTTCATCAAACCACTCTGTCACCAGTCTTGCTGTGTGTATAATTATCATCCAGATACACGGCACCGCCTTCAGGATACAATGTTTGAACCATTGGGTGCACATGGTCCTCCAGAATGGTTCGGTAGTCCTTGGCAGTGACGCGCCCATCTATCACAAGTATTGGGCCTAGGGAATGCCATCATATTGCAGCCCAAACCATCACTGATCCACCCCCATGCTTCACTCTGGGCATGCAACAGTCTGGGTGGTACGCTTCTTTGGGGCTTCTCCACACCATAACTCTCCCGGATGTGGGAAAGACAGTGAAGGTGGACTCATCATGTGCCTCTCCACTCTTCCTCCAGACTCTGGGACCTTGATTTCCAAATGAAATGCAAAACTTACTTTCATCTGAAAAGAGGACTTTGGACCAGTGAGCAACAGTCCAGTTCTTTTTCTCCATAGCCCAGATAAGACACTTCTGACGTTGTCTCTGGTTCGGGAGTGGCTTGACACAAGGAATGCAACGCTTGTAGGCCATGTCTAGGATTCGTCTGAAGCTCCCCCAAATTCTTGAATGGATTTTGCCTGACAATCCTCTCAAGGCTGCGGTTATCCCTTTTGCTGGTGCACCTTCTCCTACCACACGTTTTCCTTCCACTCAACTTTCTATGAATGTGCTTGGATACAGCACTCTGTGAACAACCAGCTTCTTTAGCAATGACCTTTTGTGGCTTACCCTCCTTGTGGAGGGTGTCAATCACTGTCTCCTGGACAACTGTCAAGTCAGCAGTCTTCCCCATGATTGTGTAGCCTACTGACCCAGACTGAGAGACTATTTAAAAGCTCAGGAAACAGGGAGTCACGTGATGACAAGTTGGGAAATGGCAGCATGCTAGAGTATGGCTCTGGATACCCACCATTAATTTGATTATTTAGTATACCTGCTTCACAAATTCAAACAAATTTTGACTGATAACTCACCTTTTACTTAAAATAAATGACAAGTGAAAAGATGACATCTTCCAAGCAACCAATTTGAGGGGTTCAAACACACTTGAAAACAACGAGCCCAGAAGTTAACGACTCTTCTTCACCAGAGTCAAGTAATCAAAACCCAAAGGTGGAAGATCTTTTTACTGAAATTAGTAAGATGAACGCTACTTTGCAGGGGGTAGCAAATGATGTGATCAATATTAAAGCGACAACTACAGAACTTAAAGATGCGATTAGCTTGATACAGGCTAGACTCGACAAAGCTGAGAATCATATTTCGCATGTAGAGGATGTGTCGAATCGTCTGACGGGTGACAACGAGAGAATGGTGAAACTTGTGAATGAGAATAAAAAAAAAATATATAAAAAATAAATCTGAAGAGGTCATGCCGGGAAGAAAAGGCGCACAGGGCCAAGCCGAACTGAGCCGGACAAAAAGCCAAAGCTGGACAAAAAGACCGAAAAAAATGCTGAACAAAAAGCCCGACAAAAAGCCACGATAGATGGGTGCTTAGGGTTTTTATTGATCCCTTGGTCGCGTCCAGTTTTTCAGAGTGACCAATCCAATACCTGAAACTTTTGGAGGGAAAAGTTTCTTTGTCTCCGCTCGGTCACTCATTTGCATACTTTATGGTGAAGTCAGGAATGGATAAAGTTTCAATTAAAGTAACGTAGGCTCATGTCATGTCCTTGAATGACCACATGGCATACACTATTGCTTATAAAAGTAAAAGAGGATCATTTTAATAGTAGACTGGAAAGAGACAGTATGAGAGGAGAGGAAACTGGATATAGGCAATTAAACATATAATCTTATCTTATAAAACATGTTCTGTTTCATGAAAAACACAGAACAGACAGGACATGAGTGGCAATTCAATAATAAAAATATAAAGGCAAAAGGGGAATACATATACAGGTGTGTTAGACATGGGTCAGGTAGGGTTTTACTATTGTTTTATTGAAACTTGAATAAAGGAACTCTCCTTATGTGTGTGTGTGTGGGGGTCAGGATGAGTGTTTCCAGCTGCTTTGGGTGTGTGTGTGTGGGTGTGTGTGTATGTGTGTGTGTGGGTGGGTGTGTGTGTGTATGTATATGTGTGTGTGTGTGTGTGTATGTGTGTGTGTGTGTGTATTCAGTCAGAACATTGGTCATCCCCCGGTCAAGGCATTGATACGGTTTAGATTAGGGAATTCTTGTTGACTTTTAACAGCAGTAAAACTGCTAGGCGCAGGGTGATTTGCATGTTAATGTCACAAGTTGATGGGGAGTTCCAGAGGTGTGAGGCTGGGCTATCAGTACTGATGGTCTGCAGAACTCCAACATTCATGGAGGCAGGATTCCTCCTTCATCTCCAGTCTCGTTGGGGGGGTCATTGGTTATCCAGAGCCATCAGACATCCCAGAGCCTGGCTCCCATTAGTTACAGCATGTCGGTTGAGTCAAAATGAAATAAACTATAAGCGCAATAGGTCAGTTGTGAGCTGCATAATGGTTAATTGAGTTTTTGAGAAGGATGCAACTGACCCCATGAGCAAGTGAGCCAACCTGGAGATGCTACATATATATGCACCAAATAGGGAGGAGCCCGAATTCTTTCATGAGGTCAACAAAATTTTGGCTAACCTTGAGGGATATGTTATACTTGGAGGTGACTTTAATCAGACTATGGATAGCATCCTGGAGAGAAATCAAAAGAACATCAGACCTAGCCCCAGAGATAGGGCTGCTATTCATGCTCTGAAGGATGACAATGGACTAACAGATATTTGGAGATTGGTTAACCCACAAGAAAAGGAATACACATTCTTCTCAAATTGTCATAAATCCTTTTCGAGAATTGATTATTTCCTGATCTCTAACTTGTTAACTGACTCTGTTCTCGATTGTATTATTGGAGTTATATCACTGACAGATCATGCACAGGTGGAGTTAAAACTAGAAATGAAGATTGATTATAAAAAATAAGGATAAGGTTTTTGTAAATTCACTACAGGATGACATAGACATTTTTTGAACTTAATATTGGGTCAATTCCAAGATTAGCAACAGTATGGGATGCATCTAAAGCATATTTCAGGGGAAAATGCATTGCTTATGCCAGTAGTAAGAGAAAAGAATGTGTTGAAAAAGTGAAACTTCTAGAAAAACAAATTAGTTACTTAGAAAAGGAATTGGTGCAAGGCTTTACAGAATCGAAATTTAAACAGCTTTGTCAGATAAAATTTGATTTACATGAATTCTTTAATAAAAAAGCAGAATATGCATTATTTAAATTGAAGACCAAGTATTATGAAAGTGGGGAGAAAGCTGGGAAATGTCTAGCTAGACAGATTAAGCAACATGATGCATCCCACATCATACCTGCAATTAGGGACAAAAATAAGGTGTTTACCTCAGACAAAGAAATTAATAGGGTTTTTAAGCAGTTTTACTCCAAACTATATACATCAGAAGCCAGCTTTAGCCAGGAAGAGTTAAAAGATTTTCTGGCCAATATTATGTTGCCCACCTTGTCTTCTGATGAACGAAATTTACTCGATGCACCGATAACACAAGAAGAGGTCAGAATGATAATGTCTTTAAAATCTGGAAAATCACCAGGCTCTGATGGATTCCCAGTAGAATATTACAAAAAATTTGTTGATGAGTTGACCCCAATATTAATGGAGGTATATTCAGAAGTACTTGAGGACAATATGCTGCCTGAAAGTTTTAATGAAGCCTTAATAACTCTCATACCAAAACCAGGAAGAGATACGATAGATCCTGCTAATTACCGTCCGATAAGTTTATTAAACGTAGACTTCAAAGTATTAACAAATTTATTAGCCACTCGGTTAGAAGGTATTATACCTAAAATCATATATAAAGATCAGGTGGGCTTTATTAAAAATAGATCCTCGACTGACAATATAAGGAGGCTATTGCATCTTATGTGGATGAATCATTCTAATCTAGACCCCATTGCTGCAATATCACTCGATGCTGAAAAAGCTTTTGATAGGGTAGAATGGGGGTTTTTGTTTGCTGCCTTAGAGAAATATGGGTTTGGTTCAGGTTTTGTGAAGTGGGTTAAAATTTTTTACTCCAATCCTAAAGCAGCCATAATAACTAATGGAATAACCTCATCTTTCTTTAATTTATCTAGGTCTGCTCGTCAGGGCTGCCCTCTCAGTCCACTACTTTTTATATTAGTTTTAGAACCACTTGTCTCAATGATTAGAGAAGACATCAGAATTAATGAGGTATTTGCAGGGGGGAGAGAACACAAATTACTGTTATATGCTGATGACATATTGCTTATAATTAAAGGCCCAGCATGTTCCTTATTAGTACTTCTTAATGTGATTGAATCTTATTCAAAATTTTCAGGATATAAAATCAACTAGCATAAGTCAGAGGCTATGCCAGTTTCAGGAGTATGTATTTTTTCCTCAGTTAGTGCATTTAAATTCAAGTGGATGAATAAAGGAATTAAATATTTGGGTATCCACTTGAGCCCTAATTTAGAGAATATATTGTATTTGAATATGGAACCTTTGTTACAGAAAATGCAGGCTAAATTAGATAGTTGGAAAAAGCTGACGTTAACTTTATGGGGAAAGATTAATATAATAAAGATAGTGGTACTGCCACAGTTTAATTATCTATCAGGAATGGTCCCAGTTACCATGCCTCCTCAGATATATAAACAATATAATGCTATGGTTAAGAATTTTTTATGGGAAGGTAAAAGACCCAGGATTGGGGTTAATAAATTATGTTTGCCTAGAGATAGGGGAGGTTTAGCCTTACCTAATGTAGAGATCTATAAAGTAGCATTTGAAATGTCTAAGCTCGCTAGGCACTGGGGGAATGAAGATTTAGATTTAGATTGGGTATTAATAGAACGACAACTTACTTCTCCTTTTCGGCCAATAGAGGCCTTTTTACAAAACCCAGAGGGGGACTTGCAACATCATATGACCAACCCAATACTGCTTCACTCTAAAGAAGTTTGGAAAATTGCCCACAAAAAGTGTCGGATCTCTCACTGGTGTCAACTTTACTCTTCAGTGTGGAATAACCCATATGTTAAAGTAGGGAAAAAAACAGACAGTGGTTTAGAAGTGGAATACGTGCTTTAAATGATTTATTTAGTAACGGTAAGCTTTTGTCTTATAATAATTTGAAAGAAAAATTTCGGTTAGAAGGCCGTAACAATTTCTGGAAATATCTACAAATTAGACACTGCTTGGAAACGAAGGCCCCTATGAAACAAAATAAAAATGTTTTAGAAACTTTTTATGAATTACCAAGGCACCTTCATAAAGCATCAAAATTTTATCAACTCTGTTTAAGGATGGATGACAATAACTGTGAAAATCTAAGACTGATCTGGCAGAGAGACCTTTATAGTGACATAGATGAAGACACCAGGAACAAAATTTTGTCCTACAGTGGTATGTATATAAAAGAAGCAAGGGGTAAATTTATTCAATATAAAGTACTACACAGGTTTTAGAACTTTGTCACAGTATTCTAATTTTCTAATTCTAATTTTAAAGACACAGAATTTTGGGTTTTCCTTATCTGTAAGCCATAATCATCACAATTTCAAGAAATAAAGGCTTGAAATATTTCACTCTATGTGTAATGAATCTATATAATATATGGATTTCACTTTCTGAGCTGAGTGACAAAAAAATTTCTTCATGATATTCTAATTTTTTTATATGTACCTATATATATATATATATATATATATATATATATATATATATATATATATATATATATATATATATATATTAGGGATGCAACAATACAGTTAACCCACGGTTTAATACGTACCACGGTTTTTTAACCATGGTTTTCGGTACTGAAAATAGCGAGAGCACTTGTATGACTTTATAACAGGAGACGGGTTTGGACGGCGCTCTTTATTATTTCCCTATCCGCTATGTCGGTATCCGCTATCCGCTATCACCAGTCACGGTGAGATAACTCTCTGTTACCCCCGAGGTCCAACTATCTGTTATTAGAGCAAGGCTTTGTGCTTTAGCCGATACGGTTTCAATTTTTTTGCGCGTTTGGAAAAAAGGACGTGTCGGGAGTGTGTAATGTGGTTGGAGCACTTTTATAAGTTGCCAAAAGCCCACATCACCGATCACAGAAAACAGCTGTAGATCTTTAGAAATTATTATATTATAATTATTTTTTGTGTCTTTCGGTACCAGTTGTGTCTGAATGCTGGAAGGAATCAGCTAGGGGACTGTTGTTTTTTGGGTACCTGTGTTACCTGCTCTGCCCTCCTGCTTCCAGACAGTGATATCTCTGGGTGATGGAGCTGCAGATGTGTGGTCATGTTGGAAGTATTTCCATGTCAGTAGGTAACTCATGTGGAACACTGCTTAACACAGTCATTATTTTGTTTAGCGTTTTTGTTTCATTGGCATCATCGTCAACAACAAATCCGAAATGTCCCCACACCACAGATCTGAGAGACGGATCTGCTTCCTCGTGTTTCTGTCTCACTTCACCGCTCTACAGGGTTAGAGTGAAATCTGATGCAAGCATGGTTACCGCCCCTAACTTTAGCGCTCACTGATTGGATATTTACTCATGGGGAGGCGTGTCTGTCTCAGCGCGTCGACATACAGTACAGGCAAACACAAACAGGCGAGTGAGTACTCTTCATGCCCGTCCTCTTGTGGATTACTGTTTGCTACTCCTGCCGAGTTCTTCTCCTGTGGGACTCATCGACTATGTACTGACTTTGTGCGTACCAGATAAGACTGTTCCAGTTACGTTACATTTACCTTACGTACCTTACACATTTACTCACCTGCTTCTCTCAACAAATATATATATATATATATATATATATATATATATATATATATATATATATGTATATGACCTCGACCACCCCTGTGTTTGAATTTTCGAGTCTATTTGACCGCAGTGTACGAAAATGATGTCTTGCAACAGGGTAGGATGGTAACTTATTGCAGCATTCCACTGTATTGCACAGATGTGTATAACATTTGAGTACTGAACAAGCCAAATACGAGTCTTCCTAATCACACACACACACACACACACACACACACTTGTCCTCTGATCCTCACTCTGTGATGCCGCGGTCTGATTGAAGAACGCGCTGAAAGACGGGGAGGAGCCGAAGTCTGCCGCCGTTTTCATATGAAATTTAAATGGGATCATGAATTTGTATACAGTTTACGGAGAATCGCAGAATGTTTTCTAATTATGTTCATTCACAGAGCCCCAAAAAAGAGCTTCGGAAAATGGATGAAGAAATTCCATAGAAATTCGATTGAGTCCGTATTCAAGGTGTGTGTATGTGTGTGTTGTTTAAGAGTGTACTTAAATAATACATTAGGCACTTTCCTTGATGAATTAGTTATGAAACATTTTTGAAATATGAAAAAAAAATTAATTAGATGTTGCTTGGAATTCATGGCTTCCACCTCAAAGTGGAAATGCCTCTCTCCTGATGCATTGTGACCAATCACAATCCAGAACTCAAGAGTAGTATAGAATTGTATGTCATTGCATTATGTAGACTTTTTTTGACATTTTATTTTCTTATATTTTAAATCAGGAGTTGGAGCACAAATTTATCACTGTATTGAAGAATGAGCTGAAAAGGTACAAGAAGCTACTAAGTGCTGATTACCCAGCATGCTCTAAGGAGGAAGAAGAGGAGGTGAAGAAAGAATATCTGCACTGTGTTAGAGAGGGTGTGCTGAAAATCACACTGTACATCCTGAAGAACATGGAGCAGAAAGATCTCGCTCACACACTGCAGATCAGTAAGAGAGCTTCTGATTATTACAACATTTTATCACTTTAATGGAAACACACTGGACCACTGGTCCATATTATTCTACTGATTATAATCCTAATGAATACAGTTTTACAACAAACACATGACTCAGGATAATCCTAGTGTTCTGGTTCTTTTACATCTTACTGATGTATTTATTAGGAATATAATCCAGTTTTTGACCTGTATTGAATTTAACATTGAGTATATTGTTCATACATTAAAATTATGACCATGACATTGTTCTGTTTGTTAGAGATAGCCTCTTTGTATCAGCAAAAGCTCAAATCTGGACTTCTAAATAAATGTAAAAGAATTAATGAAGGAATCTCACAGCATGGGACATCTACACTTCTGAATCAGATCTACACAGAGCTCTACATCACAGAGAGTTGGAGTGGAGACATCAATAATGAACATGAGGTGAGACAGATTGAGACAGTGTCCAGGAGACCAGCAACAGAGGAGACACCCATCAAATGTAATGAGCTCTTTAAAGACAAGTCCATCAGAAGTGTGCTGACTAAAGGAGTAGCTGGAATTGGAAAAACAGTCTCTGTGCAGAAGTTCATTCTGGACTGGACTGAAGGAAAAGCAAATCAGGACATCCTCTTCCTGTTTCCACTTCCCTTTAGAGAGCTGAATTTGGTGAAACAGGAAAACTTCAGTCTGATGAGCCTTATTCATCAGTTTTTCCCAGAAATTAAGGACCTGGAAGTAATAGACAGCAATGTCTACAAAGTCCTGTTCATCTTTGATGGTCTGGATGAGTGTCGACTTCCTCTAAATTTCCAGAACAATGAGATGTTGAGTGATGTGACAGAGTCAGCCTCACTGGATGTTCTGCTAACAAACCTCATCAAGGGGAATCTGCTTCCCTCTGCTCTCCTCTGGATAACCACTCGACCAGGAGCAGCCAGTCAGATCCCTCCTGAGTGTGTAGACCAGGTAACGGAGGTACGAGGGTTCAATGATCTTCAAAAAGAGGAGTACTTCAGGAAGAGGCTCAGTGATCAGATCCTGGCCAATAAAATCATCACACACATGAAGTCTTCAAGAAGTCTCTACATCATGTGCCACATCCCAGTCTTCTGCTGGATCTCAGCTACTGTTCTAGAGAGAATGTTGGGTGAAGCAGAGAGTGGAGAGATCCCCAAGACTCTGACTCAAATGTTCACACACTTCCTGATCTTTCAGATCAAACACAAGGAGCAAAAGTACAGTCAGAAATATGACCCTGATCCTCAGGAGACCAGAGAGAGTGTCCTGGCTTTGGGAAAACTGGCTTTCCAACAGCTGGATAAAGGAAACCTGATGTTCTATGAGGAAGACCTGAGAGATTGTGGAATTGATGTCAGTGAAGTGGCAGTGTACTCAGGAGTGTGTACCCAAATCTTCAGAACAGAGTCTGGACTCCACCTGGGGAAGATGTTCAGCTTTGTACATCTGAGTGTTCAGGAGTTTTTGGCTGCATTATATGCGTTTCTCTGCTTCAATGATAAAAAACAATCAAAAGAACAAACCACTGATCTGTCTGGTCTTTTCAACACATCAGAAATGTCCGACTTCCTCAAGGGTGCAGTGGACCAGGCCTTACAGAGTGACAATGGACGCTTGGATCTTTTCCTCCGCTTCCTTCTGGGCCTCTCAGTGGAGTCTAATCAGAAGCTCATTCGAGGTCTACTGACACACACAGGAAGCAGCTCTGACTGCCGAAAGGACATAGTTGGGTACATCAAGTTAAAGTTTGAACAAAATCCATCTCCAGAGAGATTAATCAATCTGTTCTACTGTCTGAACGAGTTAAATGATGATTCACTGGTGAAAGAGATCCAAAGCTACACGAACTCAGGTCGTCTCTCTGAAGCTGAACTCTCACCTGCTCAGTGGTCTGCTCTGGTCTTTGTGTTGCTGACCTCAGAGGAGGATCTGGAAGTGTTTGACCTACAGAAGTTTATAAGATCAGATGAATGCTTTAAGAGACTGTTACCAGTCGTCCAGGAAGCTACAACAGTTCTGTAAGTAAAACCTGTTTCTCTGTTAAACTCAGTTTTTAGGAATTAAAGGAGCTGTTCTGATTGGATTTTACAGCAATACTCCTAAATACTCTGGATAATTTATTCATCCTAAATACAGAGACATTGTTACCGGTTCTGGTGTCAGGTATCAGTCTGATACTGGGTACTTTTACATGTATTCATAAAAAATTTTCTGATACCAACATCTGATACCAGGTGATACCATGTGATGTTTCTGTTGTAGCACTAATGAATAGATGAATGGAAAATAGCAGAGATCTGAATCTACAATACTGATTAATTCTTAAAGGAAAGTACACTGAAAACCATGAAATGTCAAGAGGAGCATCTATAACATCATCTCACACTACAAGTAACCCAATAAAACACCTTTACAGTGTTTAAACAGGGTGTTTAATAGAGAGGAATGCTGACCTGAGCACACTGAGCTATTGAGCAGAACATTAATGAACATAAAGTGTTGTAAATTGTTCACATAAAATATATTCCGAGCATGGATCATTGTGAGTGGGCAAAATGACTGCTGTGTGTGTGTGTGTGTGTGTGTGAGAGAGAGAGAGAGAGACAGAGAGAGAGGTTACTACTTTTCTAGAGACTAATGGCTCAGTCCTCTCTCATGCTATCTGTTAAATATACTATTGTGGGAAATAAAAAATTGGAAATAAACACACTCTATAAAGAATTTGATGAAAACTGCAGTTTAATGAAATGGTAGGCAGCTAGGCCCCGGCTGGGGCTGACTAGAATGAATGTGAGGATAAGGTCCGAGTGAAGAAGGACTGGTCGGATGGGGTGAAGAGGCCATCTCAGTTTACATTGAAGTATAAGCTCCAGCCACAGCTGGCAGGATGTGGTAGAGTGGAGAAGCAGGAAAGTCTGAGGGGGTAAGAGTGGAGAGATACTCAAGCAGAGACAAAATGTTGGTGGCTAAGAGTGCCAGAAAATGATGTAGATGTTGTGTTAATGTCTAATGGGAATCTAAAATCGAGAAGCCAGAAACAATGCGAAATTAAAAAGCTGAAACTTAAACATTATGGAAAAAATTTTGAGCAAATATTTTATTAAAAAATATGGGAGGAGCATCATGGAATAGTTTATACTGAATATTGAATTTTGGGGAATCATTCTGGGAAGTCTTGATGAATTCATCTCAAGTTGATTGTTGACGTGCAATAAGCCGTGGATGAGAATTTGCTTTTCTCATCCACGGCTCCTGTGAGGATCATTTTTGTTAAAGTGTTATTGAATTGAATAGTTTGATAGAAGTGATATGTTGTATACCCCGTGTCGCGGAAAGAGCTTATCAGGAGTTCATCATCAACGGCACATGGCAGCAACCAGATGAAAGAAATTGAAAGAAAATGTTTCCTAAATGATTAATTATAAATATTGATAAAGTAGATTTCTCTTTTCAGTATCAGTAGTGGTTTAAACGTACATTTAACAGTGCATCACTAATACTGACCCAACCTCTGATACTGACCCATCACACTCATAGCACTGGTCATTTTGGTAATACTGTGAATAAACTGTGTATATCGCTGAGTTTCTCTCTTATTTTTATGTCTGTCTTCAGAAAGCGTTCAGTGTTTTCTGGGTTCCTCTGACATTTTCTCCTTTCAGTCTCAGTGAGTGTAACCTGACAGAGAGAAGCTGCTGGGCTTTACACACAGTTCTCAGCTCAGAATCCTCCAAGCTGACTGAGGTGGATCTGAGCAGTAATCCTCTGGAGGACTCAGGAGTGAAGCTGCTTTGTGCTGGACTGAAGAGTCCAAACTGTGAACTGGAGAAACTCAGGTCAGTTCATCTCTCCTATGAAACTAATACACAGAGAATAAAGAGGAAAATAATAACAGATTGATAATGACATGTTTATTTTCTGATCTGTATAGGGGTATAACACCTGTACATGTAAAATTAAGCAGGATTTTAACGTTAACTAAAGGTTTTTTCAAAGAAAACTAAAGAAATTAATATATGGATTTATGAACAACCATCTGAGTATCCAGTATATTTTTACTTTATAAATTACTATTGATTAACTAATAAATGTGATTTGTCTTGAGTAGACATATGTTCTTGTAGCCACCACTAAAATACAGTGATACATCTCTACTGGTACAATGATTTTGTCCTTTGTTCAGACTTTCAGACTGCAGTATAACAGAGGAAGGATACACTGCTCTGGCTGAAGCTCTGAAATCATCTCACCTGATAGAGCTGGATCTCAGAGGGAACGACCCTGGAGCATCAGGAGTGAAGCTGCTCACTGATTTACTACAGGATCCAGACTGTACACTGAACACACTGAGGTGAACTATTTATACATAACAAATGCATAATTACAATTACTGTGAAGAAAATATGCATGAAAATATATCATGAAAGTACTTTCTATTAAATCTCAAATATCTTTATAATTTCCTGCTTACTGATTCAGTTCTGGCTAAAAGCTTTTAAAGAGAATCAGGAAAAAAGGATCATCCCAAAAGACTAATCCTGTTTCTCATCACAGAGCTGTTATACAATTAAATATCATTAAACACAGGAATCTGTTCATATGAACATTTAATATAATCAGTATAAATGTTATTGCCTAATAGTGCATACACTTTTATAGTTTCTTTTATCCTGAGACACTCAACCCTCAACCAGCAGCATGAGTTCATGCCCACATATGTTCTCTTTATCTTCTGTCTATGTTTGGTTTTGTTTTATGTTTGTTTACTTCACCATGTGTTTGTATTGATTCACGTCATGTCTCCGCCCCTGTATTGTCATTGGTTATTCCCCGATTGTGTCAGGATTGTTTTCACCTGTTTTCAGTTTCATCCCTGATTTGTCCGTTTATTTAAACCCTTGTGTGTCATGTCTTTGTCACAAAGTATCAGTGTTCGCAATCGCAGATGCTGAGCGCTGTTCCCTGTTCTGTAGTCTCTTGTCTAGCCATAGCCATAGCCATAGCCATAGCCATAGCCATAGCCATAGCCTGTTCGTTAGTTAGCTCTTGTGTTTATGACCTGTGTTTCTGTTTGCTGAGTTCTGTGTTTTCTCCCTGCCTGTTTGTCCATTTGCTGATCTCCTGACTTCTGCCTATTTATTGGATTTGTGACTTTGCCTGGTGTTTGTTGGATTGTTCCCCAGTTTTTTGAGTAAAGACTGCTCCAGCTGTACTTACATCCACCTCTGTGTTTCACTTCACCCATGTGATGGAGGTATCAACACCTCTGCTATGTGACATAGCCCTTCTTTTCATTAGAATCATCCTGTTCTATTTTTCAGTCTGGGTTGTTTGTGGTAATTGACAGAATATGATAAACAAATATAGAAATATAAATAGACTTCAATTACAGCCCTTCATGATCTCATAAAATTAATGATGTGGCGCAGGCCAGTCTGACAGTTTGTTTTTTCCTTTGCAGTCTGTTAAGTCCTGAGGCAGAGGAAGCCTGTTCTGCTTTAACTGAAGTTTTGGGTACAAACCCCTTACTGCAGAGAGAACTGGATCTGAGTGGGAAAATAAAAGGAGACTCAGGAGTGAAGCAGCTCTCTGCTCTACTGAAGGATCCACACTGCAGACCTCAGAGACTCAGGTGTGTGGTCTGATTTCTGCATCTAATCTTGTCCTCTTTGTTAGCAGTGGTGTAGTGTTGCTGCCTCACAGCTCCAGGGTTCCTGGTTTGATCCTGAACTCAGGGGACTGGCAGTGTGGAATATCACATGCTCTCCCTGTGGGTTTCCTCGTTGTTCTCCAGTTTCCTCCCACCTCCTTATGCTAAATGATCCCTAGGTGTGATTGTGTGAATGATTGTGATGGACAAGAGTCCAGGGTGTGTTCCCACCTCATGTCCAGTATTCCTGGGATAGACTCCACTTCCCCCAGCACACTGACCAGGATAAACCTTAACCTCATGATGAATAAATAAATATTTTTGTTCACATGTAAAGCTATAAAGCTCTCTTACTATGTTTTATATAAACTACTGCTGTAAACAGTACTGTTGCACTGAAAGTTCTGGATTTGATGTGATTTCCTGCTCTGATGGAAATTTAATGTACATTCACACAGTGATGATAAACAGTCCACTACATTCTGTCCAATTCTGGACACAGCAGTTTATTTTTAGATGTTCATGATGGTTGGTTATCTGTACTCTGTTTGGAGATCTTTTTCTCAGCTGTGTTCTCTGTCTGCAGGCTGAATAAGAGCAGTATTACACACAGAGGCTGTACTGATCTGATATCAGCTCTTACTTCAAACCCTTCACACCTGACAGAACTGGACCTGAGTGAGAACACACTGGGAAATTCAGGAGGGATTCAGATCTCTACTCTACTAAAGAATTCATCCTGTAAACTCCAGAAGCTTCTGTAAGTTATTTGATTGTATAAGTTACTAGATCATGGAGGTGGAATGAGATCATTTTGAACATATTTGTAATATTCAGAACAGATTAATCTTCATCAGGGTAACTGGGTTTGTGATATTTGTTTTCCTCCCAATTCAGTCACCGTCCTGTTCTAATCCACCAATCAGATCTCTTATCACACCACAGTTTAGCTATGATCAGGTTAACAGGTGTTGCCTCTTAGACACATGAAACCAGCCAACATCTTCTGCTCACGCTGCATCACAGGGCAGTGTTACACACTCAGAGGAAAGTGCCATCTGCCAGCATACACCAGCTCATAGATGTTCATGATGGGCTCAGAATGCCCCTAATGCCCCTCCCCTCCTAAGAGCATGGCTAGTCTCCTGATCGGATGAGAGCTTTTCCTGTTAAACCACACAGAAACCCATGTTTCTGTTTTCAAATTAAACATGTTTCCATTTTCTCCAGACTTTCAGACTCTAATATTAAAGAGGAAGGATACACTGCTTTGGCTGAAGCTCTGAAATCAAACCCTTCATCACACCTGATAGAGCTGGACCTCAGAGGGAACGATCCTGGAGAATCAGGAATGAAGCAGCTCAGGAATTTAATAAATGATCCAAAATGTAAACTGAAGACACTGAGGTGAGCTTTTTTCACAGTATTTGTAAAATCCAGCCTTAGATTCTGAGTAATTGATTAGTAAGACTCATCAGACTGCTTCAGTTTCACTGTTTACACCACTGTATATCTGATCAGTACAACTCTGAAGAAGAAAGTCATTATCACATCATTACATACAGTAAAAGTCTTTTCTTCAATTCCCAAGTGCACTAGAAAAGTACATGGTTACTTTATTTATTTTATAATTACTTAATTCCAATGTTAATTACAATTATAGGTTGAAAAAGGAAATTCTCAACATGAAAAGTGCTGAAGTAACAAAACAAATTTTTAGGAGAAATGTTCCATTATTTCCACCACTGTGGACTGGACATTACTGAAAGTCACACTGCATTGCTGTATATATAATTAGTGTCAGCATTTCTCTGTTCTTTCTCTCTACAGGGTGTTGAAAAGTCCTGATGCACAGAAAGCTTCTGATCATCTGACTGAAGTTCTGGGTATAAACCCGATACTGCAGACGGATCTGAATCTGAGTGGGAAAATAAAAGGAGACTCAGGAGTAGAGCAGCTCTCTGTTTTACTGAAGGATCTACTGAAGGATCCACACTGCAGACCTGAAACACTTCAGTAAGGAACTGAATTCTATATTAATCTGTAAACTTCAGTTAGTGATGTTAATGCTGAATGGTTTGTCTTTAGATCATCAATCATTCATCTAGTTTTCAGTCTTTTTCAGTAGTAATGAGTAGTTTGGGGAGAAAAGACGTCCCTCTGCATACAGAAGTGCTAAAGAAAACCCCTGTGATTAATTGTGCTTTCAGGCTCAGTGAGTGTAATCTGACAGAGAAAGGATGTTCAGCTCTGCTCACAGCTCTCAGATCAGAACACTCCACCCTGAAGGAGCTGAATCTGAGTAAGAACAGGATTCAGGATTCAGGAGTGAAGCTGCTCTCTGAGGAACTGAAGAATAAACTCTGTAAACTGGAGACTCTGAGGTAATGTCTAACTAATTAGTCTAATTAGTTTTTTTTTACAATGAATGATACATTTTTCTATGTATGAATAAAAAAATAAATAAATCAGAAATCAAGACAATTGTTTATCCTTTGTTCAGACTTTCAGACTGCAGTATAACAGAGGAAGGATACACTGCTCTGGCTGAAGCTCTGAAATCATCTCACCTGATAGAGCTGGATCTCAGAGGGAACGACCCTGGAGCATCAGGAGTGAAGCTGCTCACTGATTTACTACAGGATCCAGACTGTACACTGAACACACTGAGGTGAGGAAAAATGAAAGAACTTTATCTTTCTACCACTTTAGTATTTGAGGTTTTGAAAATGACTTCATTCTGCTTAATGGTTTAATTTGAATGATCTGATGTCACTATGTCACATTGTAATGTTCAGTTTTCTGATGAATCAGGAAACATTTCTGGATAGAGTTTTTTCATGAACAGTTATAAATAGTAACAGTAAAGACTGATAATTATCCATTTTATTAAGACATGAGGATGAATGTGCACTGATTCTGTAACAGATATAGCTGGATAAAGGATAAGGAAACTCACTGAAAACAGAAATTGAAGCTGAAACTGAAGCTAAAGCACATCACCATCAGCTCCTTATTGCTCTCAGTACACAGTTATTAACGTCTCCATATCATTTTTCTCTACAGGTTGTTGAAAAGTCCTGATGCAGAGGAAGCCTACACGTGTCTTACTAAAATGTTCAGTAAAAACCCCTTACTGCACACGGAGCTGGATCTGAACAACAAAACACCTGAAGACGTCAAAGTGAAGCAGCTTTCAGCTCTGCTGCAGGATCCACATTACAGACTGCAGAAACTTAGGTAAGAAACAGCTAGAAACACACAGATCTCTATTTTCCTACATTACTGTAATGTAGCTTTTACAGGACCTGGAAGAACTTTATTAATGTTATTTATTCATGATACAGATGTTTGTAATGTTCAGTACAGATGTAACCTCGTGTTGTGAAAAAAGGTGTGACTGCTGCTACTTGCTGTATTTATTCTCACAGTGTGTGTATCACTGACCCTCCCACAGATATTAAACACTGTCCGAGTCTCCAAACACAAATAGACGCTTCTCATATAATTTGTAATTATAGTTTTATTAAATTTTCAAATTGTTAGTGGAACTTTGCCCCAAACTGAAATAAGATTCATCATTGTCTTCTCATGTGTTATGGTTCTGCTAAAATATCAACATAAAATTTACTATTTTATTATGGAGATGTAATTTTCTACATGGACTGGCCTTGAAATGAATGACCCTTAATGTCCATAACAGCCTTATTTTTTCACACACCGGTCACTTTATTAGGAACACCTGTACACCTGCTCATTCATATGATTTTCAGTCGATCATGTGGAAGCAGCACAATGAATAAAATCCTACAGATTCAGATGAAGAGCTTCAGTGTCATGTTGTATGCTGATCCAGACCACCAGAGGGAACCATTGCCTGAATATTGACTGTGCGCATGTTTCCTGCTTCCAGGACTTTTAAGCAGCATGCTCCCTCTGGCCAAACGCGTAGTATTGTCTCCTTGTGTCACGTGCGAAGCCCTGAGTTAATTCTGAGATGATTAATGTGTATGATCCTTTCCTGTTTCCCGGGTCTACGAGTTTCGGTTTCTGTTTTGGTCTAGACGCATAGTGTTTGACTTTCTGGTTTAGACTTTCCGCCTGCCTTTGTTTACGTTTTCTGCCTGCTGTTTATTAATAAATATGCAGATAGATTCTTATACTTACGCCTCCAGTCCATTACATTCAGTTAAAAACCAGGTCTTTTTTCCAATCTTCTGCCCAGTTTTGGTAAGTGTGTATTCGCTTCATCCTCTCAGGGTGGGCACCTAGGGGGCAGTTTAGTGTAGTCAGTCCACCTTCCTGCATGTTTCTGGATGGTTGGAGGAAACAGCAGCGATACCATACCATCTGTACATCACCAACATACTGCATGTGTTTTAGTAATTTTGATTGAAATCTAAACCATTCCCTGATAACTTTCGGGTGTTATAGAACTCAGTGAAATGACGAGGACAGTCTGTGCTTCATCAGACAAAACTGAAACTAGTAAACAAAGTTACATGGCAGAGAGGCGAGTGTGGCATGTGGAGAGCGTGAGAGCGGTTGGTGTTGCCAATTTTTCGACACGTGTTTTTTTTTTTGTTTTTTTTTCCCGGTTAATGTCTTGGATTATTTAAATACTTAGTGTGTGTGAATAATAACTGTGTAAGCGGGTGTGTGCAGGTGTGTGTGAGTAGCAGTGAAGCGTGGTTATGGCGGATCCGAACGCGAGGCTGTGTGAGTTTGACTCGCCGGCACGGTGTCCGTGTTGTGTGTCCGGCGAGTGTTGAATGTTGTTTGGCAGTCGGTAATGTGGTGGGGCATGAGAACATTGTCTCTGCCTCCAGAATGAACAGTGCCATTGTGATGTTCTTGAATAATGTAGAAAAAGTGAGAAAGCTGATTCAGAATGGAATAATGAGTGAATACTGGTTCTCCCCTCAGTTCCCCATCTAAGAAGGTTATGTTCAATGTCCCTCCTTTTATTTCTGATGAGGCTATCTGTGAAGAGCTGCTTGGCTCAACCAGACCAGGAGAAGCTGTGCTCCACTGAGAAGAGCTCAGTGGGTTCTGGAGCAGTGCTGGAGCTGCCTGAAATTCACTGAAATTCGCCAGCAGACAGTAAGCTTCTACTCAAAGCTGTACAGCAGTGAGTGGTCAGGGGCAGAAGTGGTGGAGGACAGCTTCCTCATGGACCTGCCAAAGCTCTCTGAGCAAGCAGCCAGAGTTGGACAGGGAGCTGACGCTGGAGGAGCTTCATGAGGCTCTCCAGGGGATGGAGAAAGGATGGGCGTCAGGTATAGATGGTCTCCCTATTGAGTTTTACAAGGCATTCTGGGCTGTCGTAGGACATCCAGCACGTCCTGCCCTACAGGACAGCATGTGGAGAGGTGAACTCCCACTGAGCTGCAGGAGGACCATCCTGACCCTGCTACCGAAAAAGGGAGACCTGACACATCTGAAAAACTGGCGCCCGGTCTAACTACTGTGCACTGACTGCAAGCTGCTCTCAAAAGCATTAGCCTTGAGACTGACTAAGGTAATGGAGCAGCTCATTCACCAGGACCAGACGTACTGTGTGCCTGATAGGTCCATATTCAATAACGTGTATTTAATTCGTGACATTTTGGACGTCTCCAGGCTATTGGGCTTAAAGACTGGTCTGATTTTCCTAGATCAGGAAAAGGCTTTTACCGGGTTGAACATGAATATTTGTGGAAGTTGCTGTTTTTTTTTTAAGCCATGATCAGGGTGTTGTACAGTGAAATTGAGTGTACTGAAGGTTAACGGTGGTTTATGTGCTCCTTTTAGAGTGTACAGGGGGATCAGGCAGGGCTGTTCCCTCTCTGGAATGTTGTACTCTCTAGCTATTGAACCTCTTTTAAATAAGTTAAGAAGTAATCTCTCTGGTTTTAATATGCCACATGTTAATGCCTCAACATGTTTATCAGCTTATGCAGATGATCTGGTAGTGATGAGAAACGCACAGGAAGATGTGAATGTTTTAACTGATTTTAAAGGACTTTCAGAATTTATCCTTTGCAAAGGTTAACTGGCCAAAGACTGAAACCATTTTAGTTGGGGAGTGGGGAGGTGGGCAACCGTCACTACCAGGAGGCTTAGCGTGGAAAAGAGGTGGTTTTAAATACTTGGGTGTCTACCTGGGGAACAATGAGTTTTTAAACAAAAACTGTGAAGGGCAGACTCAGTGGCCTACAGTGAGTGAACGCTGGTCATCAACAACCTCACCGCGTCGTCTCTCTGGCACAAACTGGCATGTGTGGATCCGCCACCGAACCTGCTAGCGAATATCCAGGCCCTGCTAGTGGACTTCTTCTTGGACAGTCTACACTAACTGCAGTGTTCTTCATCTGCCGAAAGACTAATGGACTATCAGCACACAGAGACTGGCCCTGCATAGGACGAACCCCAGCTGATCATCGCTCCTGACCTTGGGTGTGCTGGCCCCCTCCTGGAGTGCTGGGACGAAAGGGGGATGGACTTTGGGTCAGTGTCAGGGAAGCTGCTCCACAGAGCATGTGTAAAGGTTTTAAATAATAAAAAGCTTGAGTGGGAGGGTAGACACCCCATGGAGAAATGTACATGGTTTTACGGATGATATTAAACCAGAGTGGAGACTTTTACACTGTATTATCTCTGAACTCTTATTTCCATTTTAAACCCTGATATTGCACACATCTGTCCATGTTCACAGAGAAACAATTTTTCATGCTTTTATTCACTGCTCCAGATTAGTCATTGTTTGTGTTTTACAGAGAATTTTAAAGGCTTTTAATGTTTTTACTTTTCAGTGTTTTATCTTTGGTTTTAAATGTGCCAGGAGGAACAGGTTCAAATGCCAGTTGATCAATTTTATATTTAGTCAAGCCAAAATGGCAATATACCTGAGTAGAAAAAGCAAAATTGCACAAAACTCAGACTGTGATGCAAAGAGAATTTTCCTCAGACTTGTTAAATCAAGAATTTTAATTTATTTTAATTTCTACACAAAGATGAATGATGTGAAGATGTTTGAGACAGTGTGATGTCATGCTAGTGCTCTGTATCAAAAGAGAAACTCTGCTTTGCACCAGAGCTAAACTAAATCCTCCATTCTCTGATCTCTTAATTTATTGAAATATTTTAACGTGTATTTATTGAATTACTGAGTCACCCTGATATTACTACATATTACTTATGTGTAAAAAAAGGATTGTAAAGTTTAAAAAAACTCTCTCTCCAGGTTGTATAAAGGAGACAGTATGACAGATGAAGACTGTTCACGTGTGATTTCTGCTCTGGTTTTAAACCCTTCACACCTGAGAGATCTGAATCTGAACAGGAATAAACCAGGAGAGTCTGGACTGAGAAATGTGTGTGATTTCCTGAAGAATCCTGAATGTAAACTGCAGACACTAAAGTGAGAAATGAACCTTTACATTTTAAAGCTATCAGTCTACAAACAGTCCAGTTTTATTATAACACTAATAATCTTTTAGCAGTTTAATATTCTTCAGTCCTTTATAATTGATTTAGAAATATTTTCTGAATATTTGTGTATATACATAATATTTAAATAATAATTATTATAATTATAATAATTTAGTTGTGGTATCTTATAAAAGTACTGTGTATTAGGTATATGCAGTGGGTTCAGAAAATATTCTTTTAAAACTTTGCACATTTTATTGAATTAAAGATTTCATAATTTTTTTTTCTGAGTTAAACAGAACACAAACATTACACATTTATTTCATTTTTAATAAAGCTGTCTTCCTCTGCAGACTATGTAACAGTGTAAGAGGGAAATCCTGTGCTGATTTGTCTTCAGCTCTCTGTACAAATCCATCACACATCAGAGAGCTGGATCTGAGTGGGTGTGAACTGGGAGACTCAGGAGTGGAGAAGCTCTGTGATCTACTGAAGAAACACGAGTGTAAACTGGAGAAACTGCTGTGAGTAACTCAGTGATGTGATGAAACAGCTTTCTGTGTTAAATCAATTAACTCGACTCAACAGTTAACATGCTGCTTATGTCAATTTAAAATTTATTGCAAAATATGATGTTCCATATTGACATTTTTTAAAGTTGAAACAAAAATATCTTATTCAGCTGGTTTAGTTTATGGTAATAAGCTGTGTGAATAAATATTACTAATAATATAACACAAGGTCTCAGAGGAAGAAACAGTTGGAGACCCCTGGTTTAGAGAGATAGTGTCAGGGTAGGCAGGTGAGGACCCAAATGCAGAACACAGTCAAAGTTCAAAATAAGAGTCTTTAATAAAGGCAAGCACTGGAAATGGCAGAATTCTCAGATAACAACCATAGAACAACCGAAAACCAGGGTAAAGCAGGCTGGGCAGAATCAGTAACAGAATCCAGTCCAATAATCCAGAATCAGTAACAGAATCCAGTCCAATAATCCAGAATCAGTAACAGAATCCAGTCCAATAATCCAGAATCAGTAACAGAATCCAGTCCAATAATCCAGAATCAGTAACAGAATCCAGTCCAATAATCCAGAATCAGTAACAGAATCCAGTCCAATAATCCAGTGAACAGAGTAAATACAGGACAGGCAGAATCAGTAACAGAATCCTTGAGCAGGCGAGGCGTGAAGGGAAGGCGGCTGGTTTCAGGGGTCCTTCAATTGTGGTTTCATCAATTGTAGATGCATCACAGAGGAGGAAAATTAAGAAATGTTTATTGAACCTATCTAGATGCTCCTATAGTGGATAGTAGAGCAAACAATGGAACTTGAATCTCAAGTTCTTTTTTTTCTAAAACCTATTATTTTTAAGAAACTGTTCCAGCAGTGTCTTAATTCATGTGGTCTGTTTCATTTAAAAACAGATTTGTTTTCCTTTAACACTAGGGGACTTAGTCTCTATCAAACGTAGCATTGCAAAATTTCAGAAATTAACAGGAATATATGGGAATTAATGGGAAAATATAGGAATAAACTGTGAATTTCCAAAATTGCAGGTTAGCCTATAACAGGGAACTTAAATGTGGTTGAGAAAATCTTGCAGCATAATCTTTGTTAAAACAACCATATAAAACAACCCTGTATATTCCTCAATCACATGCACACAGCACTACAGGGTGACTGAGGCCATGCCCCCACATGCACTGTGCTTTTCTCCATAACATGTACTGGTCATTTCTTCAATCCTGCACACAAAATCATTGAGTAGTCATGTAAATTACATAAATATTACATTTTAATATTTAAAACAATTTTACTATCGTAAAAACAAATACATTGACTGAGCAAATATTTACCCGCCTCTCTCACACACACACGGAATCCCCCTCATTCACTTAAGGGGGGAATTCCTCCTAATTCTCCAGGCTCTGACCATCACAAGAATATTGAAGCCACAGTTCTGCATATAAACCCGACGATTACAGTTTTGAATGGGACTTTTTTGGAAGGGAAAGGGTGAGGGATGCTTTCGTTTTACAGCAAACATAAGGAAATGTTTTCTTTTTTTACATTCAATATTTATGCTTTTGTTGTTCAGTGAAAGAATTAATTGTAAGTTTTACTTACAATTAAATCAAAGTCAAAATCTCATTTATGCATTAGTTTGTTTGCATGTCAGCTTATAACCAAACTAAATGTTTGTGTATACAGTTTATATAGATTTCCCCAAATTTCTAAATTTAAAAAAATTGCCATTAAGTTTGTCAATTCTGTGGAATTCTTCCGTCCCTTTGCAACCCTAATTGAACATAAGGCGATATTTTTGTTTTGTAAATCACAAAAAGCAAAC
The DNA here is from genome assembly GCF_019097595.1 of Hemibagrus wyckioides. Classification (NCBI taxonomy): domain Eukaryota; kingdom Metazoa; phylum Chordata; class Actinopteri; order Siluriformes; family Bagridae; genus Hemibagrus; species Hemibagrus wyckioides. The sequence continues at coordinate 30,056,865 of NC_080713.1, forward strand.
TGTGTCCAGGAGACACATTCTGATATCAGATGTCAAATATTGATCTCAGCAGTGGGGAGATAAAATCATTTTTAGTCAAGGTACAAATCGGGCAGCAGGGGTGGCTACTGGCCTCAATAGATGCCCAGGTAAAGTTCTAACTGTGAGAGCAGATAATGAAGGACACTGGCTAGCAGTGGTACTGGATATTGAAAATGTGCCTTTTATTTTAGTAAATGTTTATGGTTATAATAATGATGTTAAAAACAAAGCGTTATTGCACCAAATAACAGTAACTGTAGAGGAACTGAAAAGGAACTACTCTACTGAGTACGTTTTAAAGGGTGGTGACTTTAATATGGTTCCAAATGAAGTAATGGATAGATGGCCAGCAAGAACCTCACAACATCACAACAAGCTTTGAGAGCTTTATCAGTGATCATGTCCTAATGGATATATGGAGAGTATTCAATGGAAATGATCAACAGTTCACCTGGTTCAAACCTAATGGTAGAGCAAAATCTAGAATTGACCTGTGGTTAGGATCAACCCTGAGTTTAGAACATACTAGAGGAACAAGGACTTCCAATGGACCATTGATCATTGTCTAACCTATTTAAAGTTATCTAAAAAGATAATTCTAACAAAAGAGCACTTCTCTTTTGCTGAGGTAATTCATCTACCTCACAGGTGTGGCATATCAAGATGCTGATTAGACAGCATGATTATTGCACAGGTGTGCCTTAGGCTGGCCACAATAAAAGGCCACTCTGAAATGTGCAGTTTTATCACACAGCACAATGCCACAGATGTTGCAAGTTTTAAGGGAGTGTGCAATTGGCATGATGACTGCAGGAATGTCCACCAGAGCTGTTGCCTGTGAATTGAATGTTCATTTCTCTACCATAAGTCACCTCCAAAGGCATTTCAGAGAATTTGGCAGTACATCCAACCGGCCTCACAACCACAGACGATGTGTAACCACACCAGCCCAGGACCTCCACATCCAGCATCTTCACCTCCAAGATCGTCTGAGACCAGCCACCTGGACAGCTGCTGCAACAATTGGTTTGCATAACCAAAATTTCTGCACAAACTGTCAGAAACCGTCTCAGGGAAGCTCATCTGCATGCTTGTCGTCCTCATCGGGGTCTCAACCTGACTGCAGTTCGACTTGAGTGGGCAAATGCTCACATTTGATGGCGTCTGGCACTTTGGAGAGGTGTTCTCTTCACGTATGAATCCCGATTTTCACTGTACAGAGCAGATGGCAAACCACGTGTATGGCGTCTTGTGGGTGAGCGGTTTGCTGATGTCAACGTTGTGGATCGAGTGGCCCATGGTGGCAGTGGGGTTATGGTATAGGCAGGCGTATGTTATGGACAACGAACACAGGTGCACAGAGATACCGTGATGAGATTCTGAGGTCCACTGTTGTGCCATTCATCCACGACCATCACCTCATGTTGCGGGATGATAATGCACGGCCCCATGTTGCAAGGATCTGTATGCAATTCCTGGAAGCTGAAAACATCCCAGTTCTTGCATGGCCAGCGTACTCACCGGACATGTCACCCACTGAGCATGTTTGGGATGCTCTGGATCGGCGTATATGACGGCGTGTTCCAGTTCCTGCCAATATCCAGCAACTTTGCACAGCCATTGAAGGAGTGGACCAATTTTAAAGTGACCTTTTATTGTGGCCAGCCTAAGGCACACCTGTGCAATAATCATACTGTCTAATCAGCATCTTGATATGCCACACCTGTGAGGTAGATGAATCATCTTGGCAAAGAAGTGCTCACTAACACAGATTTAGACAGATTTGTGAACAATATTTGAGAGAAATGGGCCTTTTGTGTACATAAGTCTTAGATCTTTGAGTTCAGCTTATGAAAGATGGGGGCAAAAACAAGTGTTGCGTTTATAATTTTGTTCAGTGTAAATAAAATAAATCAGAAATCAAGATGTTTGTCGTTTGCCCTTTATTTAGTCTTTCAGACTGCAGTATAACAGAGGAAGGATACACTGCTCTGGCTGAAGCTCTGAAATCATCTCACCTGATAGAGCTGGATCTCAGAGGGAACGACCCTGGAGCATCAGGAGTAAAGCTGCTCACTGATTTACTACAGGATCCAGACTGTACACTGAACACACTGAGGTGAGGAGAAATGAAAGAACTTTATCTTTCTACCACTTTAGTATTTGAGGTTTTGAAAATGACTTCATTCTGCTTAATGGTTTAATTTGAATGATCTGATGTCACTATGTCACATTGTAATGTTCAGTTTTCTGATGAATCAGGAAACATTTCTGGATAGAGTTTTTTCATGAACAGTTATAAATAGTAACAGTAAAGACTGATAATTATCCATTTTATTAAGACATGAGGATGAATGTGCACTGATTCTGTAACAGATATAGCTGGATAAAGGATAAGGAAACTCACTGAAAACAGAAACTGAAGCTGAAACTGAAGCTAAAGCACATCACCATCAGCTCCTTATTGCTCTCAGTACACAGTTATTAACGTCTCCATATCATTTTTCTCTACAGGTTGTTGAAAAGTCCTGATGCAGAGGAAGCCTACACGTGTCTTACTAAAATGTTCAGTAAAAACCCCTTACTGCACACGGAGCTGGATCTGAACAACAAAACACCAAGAGACGTCAAAGTGAAGCAGCTTTCAGCTCTGCTGCAGGATCCACATTACAGACTGCAGAAACTTAGGTAAGAAACAGCTAGAAACACACAGATCTCTATTTTCCTGCAGTAGTGTAATTATCTGGTGTGTGGAGTGGATCATTAACAGAGAGTACAATGACCAGCTTCAGCATGTGTGTGTTTATTAAGAGAAGGTGAGCTGCTGTGAATTAAAGCTTCCATGTGTGAGTGTCCTTCTGTCTGCACTCTCAGAGGGTCACATGATCACACTTCACTTTCACTTCCAGAAAGTCCTCACTGAAGATGAGAGTTAAAGTTTCTAAAGTAAATTTCTTTCAAAAACCTTTTTGTGGACAGGAGACCAACGTTCAGAGAAAAAATACACATTAAAAAATCTGTACATACTGTGTGTGGGCGGGGCCTTGGAGTATGATCAGTTATAATTACATCCACAGTGTGTGTATCACTGACCCTCCCACAGATATTAAACACTGTCCGAGTCACCAAACACAAATAGACGCGTCTCATACACTTTGTAATTATTGTTTTATTGTATTTTCAAATTGTTGTCAAGAGTCAGTGTCTTTTCTGTACTTCAGCACCTCACTGACCGCTTGGACACCATGTTTTGAATACAGTGTGATCATATAACTGAGTGATGCAAATATCTGTTTACATAGATAATACAACCATCTAGAAACTTACTCCTCCTGTGGTCAGTTTACTGTCCAGATACAAGAGTTTTAACATTGAGGGGGGAAAAAAAAGATTTCCCTGATAAATTAATCCAGTGAATAGGGCTCATGTGCTGTTTGTCTTCACATGTGTTATGAACTGACCACCTCTCTCTCTCTCTCTCTCTCTCTCTCTCTCCAGGTTGTATAAAGGAGACAGTATTGCAGATGACTGTTCACGTGTGATTTCTGCTCTGGTTTTAAACCCTTCACACCTGAGAGATCTGAATCTGAACAGGACTAAACCAGGAGAGTCTGGACTGAGAAATCTGTGTGATTTCCTGAAGAATCCTGAATGTAAACTGCAGACACTAAAGTGAGAAATGAACCTTTACATTTTAAAGCTATCAACCTACAAACAGTCCAGTTTTATTATAACACTAATAATCTTTTAGCAGTTTAATATTCTTCAGTCCTTTATAACTGATTTAGAAATACTGAAGAAACACGAGTGTAAATTGGAGAAACTGCAGTGAGTAACTCAGTGATGTGATTTAACACAGAAAGCTGTTTCATCAATTAACTCGACTCAACAGTTAACATGCTGCTTATGTCAATTTAAAATAATTTATTGCAAAATATGATCCATATTGACATTTTTTAAAGTTGAACCAAAAATCTTATTCAGCTGGTTTAGTTCATGGTAATAAGCTGTGTAAATAAATATTACTAATAATATAACACAAGCTCTCAGAGGAAGAAACAGTTGGAGACCCCTGGTTTAGAGAGATAGTGTCAGGGTAGGCAGGTGAGGACCCAAATGCAGAACACAGTCAAAGTTCAAAATAAGAGTCTTTAATAAAGGCAAGCACTGGAAATGGCAGAGTTCTCAGATAACAACCACAGAACAACCGAAAACCAGGGTAAAGCAGGCTGGGCAGAATCAGTACCAGAATCCAGTCCAATAATCCAGAATCAGTACCAGAATCCAGTCCAATAGTCCAGAATCAGTAACAGAATCCAGTCCAATAATCCAGAATCAGTAATAGAATCCAGTCCAATAATCCAGAATCAGCAACAGACTCAAGGCAGAGACAAAGCAGGCAGGAACAGAGCAGAAGTCAGCTTCAGGAACAGACAGAGTCTAAACCAGGCAGACTGGAACTGAAGAAAAGGCAGGAGGACTAATCAGGAGCACAAGACAGACTGAAGAGACCATCTGAGAAGGAGCATGTGCAGCCCGCTGGATTATATAGGGCTGACCAGCATAAAATGGAGGAAACAGGACGTGAGATTGCGAAACCGGGAACGCATGCCTGACAGATGAGTAAATGGAGAAATGGAGGGGTAGGGAGATAAAAAGCTAGATAAGCAGATCTAACAAATAACAAATAAACACCACAGCAGCTAGCAACAATAGCAGAGTTTAGAAATGTGTTAGTGTTCTTACTTCAGTCATTTCTACATCCTTTCTTTCTCTAATGTTGGACTAAACTCTGTTTCCTTTTCTGCAGACTATGGAGGAGTGTAAGAGGGAAATCCTGTGCTGATTTGTCTTCAGCTCTCTGTACAAATCCATCACACATCAGAGAGCTGGATCTGAGTGAGTGTGAACTGGGAGACTCAGGAGTGGAGAAGCTCTGTGATCTACTGAAGAAACACGAGTGTAAACTGGAGAAACTGCTGTGAGTAACTCAGTGATGTGATGAAACAACTTTCTAATAAAAATCACTAACCAGAACAAAGCTCTTCCCAGTCCTAGCTAGTAATGTCTAACTAACGTGTCTAACTTGCTCTCTAGATTAGATTTATTATCAGTAATAAAGATTAAATAAAGATTTATTTGAACTCTGGTGATGAGGAGGATGTGGGATTAGGAACAAGTAGTGAGAGGTATACAGTAGTTATAGCAGTGAGGTGCTTTGCTCTACTGGGAAGTGGATTTCATTTCATTCTCAGTGCTTTATATCGGGGTTTAAACCAGAAAACAAAGCACAAGACAACAAGTCTTCTAACAGTAACATACATTGTCTCTGTACTGAACTGATCATCACCTATCTGCAGTGACTGACACATAATCAGTACATTACACATGTGAGTGTAATAAACATTTCAACTTAATCAGCTCTACACTTCCTCCTCTGAATAAGGAAGATGTTCTCTTCTGTTTTTCTGTGTCTAAGAGTCTGAACTGATCACGTAAACAGGAGCATTAAGTTGTAATTATTGTAGAGGAGCGTGAGGAACAACGAAACACAGGACAAAATGTCACATGGACTTTTTATTAGATTATTACACAAGGTCAGGCAGCGTGTTCTTCTGACCACATCACCACATTTACAGAGTGTAGACCATTAGGACATGAGGGAACATCACAATGCATGTGTTTTGTTTTTGTGTGTTTGTGTGTGAATTTTTTTCTTAGGTATGTATATATGTGTATCGTATTGTCATTAGTTACAGGGGTGAGGTAGCTTCACACAACAACGCTCACAGGCATCACTCAGGCCTGCAATGTTTTTTTTCTCTCTGTTGGTTTACGTGATCAGTTCAGAATAATTAAACAGGAGCATTAAGTTGTAACTAGAATTTTGCATTTCCAGAAGAAAATGCGTGTGATTGCGAGAAGCAAAGCAATATGTTGCTTGAACTATTGCAATACATTGTCGAGTAATATATACAAGCTAAAGTCACAGTTTAAAAAGTTTAAGATAGTTTATGTGGCTGTAGAGTAAGAATTCAAGATGTAGGAACAGTTTAAAGACGATCGTCCATAAAAAAAAAACCCTCTTCCCTCACTCTAGCTGACGTCACACACACACACACACATATATACACACACACACACACACACACACACACACACACACAGCAGCGGTCTGAAGTCCGTAAATACATTTAAAAATCCATCTAAAATAAACTATAATTCTTATCAGTATGAAAAGTAATAGCACACCCAAGCCACATTTTAGCGCTGTAAGCATGTTTCTAGCTATTACCGTTTAAGAGATGTTGCTTAAACTATTGCAAGAAATTCTGAAATAATACATAAATACAACTCCGAGCGGGTCTCGAACCCGGATCTCCCGCTTGGGAGGTGAGCACGCTAACAAATAAGCTAAACTGCAGCTTATAATACTACTGAGATCAGTGGAGTAATGTTTTACATGTTTGTTTAAGGCATCTACAGATGCATGTTTACAGCAGCTACCGAAAACCTCAGAGAAAAACCGAACTAGTGTGTGCGCTGTCCTTAAATGTCCGTACAGAAACCAGGAAGTAAAATCTGTAAAAAAAAAAAAAAAAATGCATTTAAAAATTAATATAAAATAAACTACAATACTTATCAGTATGTCAAGTAATAGCACACTTGAGCACAACATGAGCAACATCGGAGTTGTATTTATATATTATTTCAGAATTTCTTGCAATAGTTTAAGCAACATATCACTTAAACAATAATAGCTAGAAACATGCTTCCAATGCTACAATGTTTGAATTCTTACTCTACAGCCACATACTACCTTAAACGTTTTTAAACTGTGACTTTAGCTTGTATATACTATTTGATAATTGTCACATCCTGACCAGTCTAGGGTTGCCAGGACAGGTGACAAGAAACAAGTAGATTAAGAAAGCAAACCAATTACGCCCCTTCACGATGACCACAAGAAATGTATACAAGCTGGAAAGTTTATTTTATTATTTCAAAACAATACACACAAATAGGGGGAGCACATAACTTCGGAAGGGGATCAAGGACAAAATAACAAACCAAAGGAGGACTAGCTGGTGGAAGGAGTTTAAATTGCCTAAGAAAGAAAAGGTCCTCAAATGAAATACAAGAATCTTCCCTAACTAGCCCAAAACAGGTCAAAAAATAAAAGCCAGTCCCCAACCTACTGCTTCCGTAATAACTAAAGGTTGGTTTACAAACAGAAGTGCTTAACACAGTTAGTACAAACAACGGATAACTTTAAACAGAATACGGCTTACAGAGGAACGAAACTGAAACTAAACAGTGACCGCCAGGAAGCGGGATCTCTGCGGCCAAACCTAAGAGGGACACTACTCGCACAGCGATTAAGTCAACCAGAGAGTAATTCAGCAATGAATACAACACTATCGTCCGTCAACAACACACAAAGGTTGTCAGGGGCAGAACGGCGCACTGCCTGCAACGGAGCTTCACCACACACACTACAGAAGCTCCCTGACACTGCTCTGCTTCCCAGCTTTTAAAGTTTCCACTCATGACGAAATTTCCTGCAGCAATCTCCTGCAGCTGGTTCTAATTAAGCTCTGCCAAAAAGGAAAGAGAGAGAGAGAGAGAGAGACAGAGACAGAGAGAGACACTGCACACAGTCTAACATGCAATACATCAACACAGAAATCACGCAAAATCCATAAATACAAATAATAGTGTACGTCCAAGGACATAACACAATGTATTGCAATAGTTTAAGCAACATATTGCTTTGCTTTTCGTAATCACACGCATTTTCTTCTGGAAATGCAAAATTCTAGTTATTAGTCCGATTCCTCCGCGCGCTACTAGTCCTAAACGGTAATAGCTAGAAACATGGTTCCAACGCTAAAAGGTTGCTCATGTTGTGCTTAGGTGTGCTTTTGCTTTTCATGCTGATAAGTATTAGTTTATTTTATATTAATTTTTAAATGTATTTTGGACAGACTTCAGACTGTGTGTGTGTGTGTGTGTCTGTGTGTGTGTGTGTGTGACATCAGCTAGAGTGAGGGAAGAGGATTTTTTTTTAAGGACGCATCGTCTTTAAACTGTTCCTACAGCTGGAATTCTTACTCTACAGCCACATAAACTACCTTAAACTTTTTAAACCTTTAATCACCGTCTTCATTCCTACATCGTAGCTACATTTAGTACCATGTGACAGACTCACAGCAGGTGTTAGATAGACTTAAATACAACCTCCATACTGCGGGGTTAGCTGTTACACAGCGTTACAACTAAGCTGCAGTTCATAAACAATGACCACAAGTTCATTCTCTCTCATATAAAATCATAACAATAACCTTCATGACACTTTTTATTGACAGAATGAGAGAGTGAGTAAGAAAAAGCTTGTGTGTGGTGAAGCTGTTGTTTCCTCTGTTCCTGGGTAGTAACAGGTGAAGTGTGTCTCTGTAAGGGAGAATAAACTCTGCATATATAAATGAACACATGTAGAATCTAGAAACTGATTGTTCTGTCTGACGCACATTTTATATTTCTATAATGCAGTTTGTCGTTTGTTTATCAGTTGTTTCTTTAGTTTACTTTGTCTGTTGTTCCCCGCTCTCTCCTACTGTTCTAGTGTCAAATACTTTCATCAGTTTAAAATGGAAACCTGAGGCACAGATTCAGACAGTGCTGTGCTGAAATCATATCAAATTTTACATTTACTATATTATTATACTCCTGGTGGTTAGAATGATATTTTTAGTTAAAGCCCAGCACTGAGTCTCTGGTAAAAACCAGGAGAAAGAAAATAATCTAGAAGAACAGAAAGTAGAGTTTAGAAATGTGTTAGTGTTCTTACTTCAGTCATTTCTACATCCTTTCTTTCTCTAATGTTGGACTAAACTCTGTTTCCTTTTCTGCAGACTATGTAACAGTGTAAGAGGGAAATCCTGTGCTGATTTGTCTTCAGCTCTCTGTACAAATCCATCACACATCAGAGAGCTGGATCTGAGTCGGTGTGAACTGGGAGACTCAGGAGTGGAGAAGCTCTGTGATCTACTGAAGAAACACGAGTGTAAACTGGAGAAACTGCAGTGAGTAACTCAGTGATGTGATGAAACAGCTTTCTGTGTTAAATCAATTAACTCGACTCAACAGTTAACATGCTGCTTATGTCAATTTAAAATAATTTATTGCAAAATATGATGTTCCATATTGACATTTTTTAAAGTTGAAACAAAAATATCTTATTCATCTGGTTTAGTTTATGGTAATAAGCTGTGTAAATAAATATTACTAATAATATAACACAAGCTCTCAGAGGAAGAAACAGTTGGAGACCCCTGGTTTAGAGAGATAGTGTCAGGGTAGGCAGGTGAGGACCCAAATGCAGAACACAGTCAAAGTTCAAAATAAGAGTCTTTAATAAAGGCAAGCACTGGAAATGGCAGAGTTCTCAGATAACAACCACAGAACAACCGAGAACCAGGGTAAAGCAGGCTGGGCAGAATCAGTACCAGAATCCAGTCCAATAATCCAGAATCTGTAACAGAATCCAGTCCAATAATCCAGAATCTGTAACAGAATCCAGTCCAATAATCCAGAATCTGTAACAGAATCCAGTCCAATAATCCAGAATCTGTAACAGAATCCAGTCCAATAATCCAGAATCTGTAACAGAATCCAGTCCAATAATCCAGAATCTGTAACAGAATCCAGTCCAATAATCCAGAATCTGTAACAGAATCCAGTCCTATAATCCAGAATCTGTAACAGAATCCAGTCCTATAATCCAGAATAAGCAACAGAATCCAGTCCAATAATCCAGAATCAGTAACAGAATCCAGTCCAATAATCCAGAATCAGCAACAGAATCCAGTCCAATAATCCAGAATCAGCAACAGAATCCAGTCCAATAATCCAGAATCAGCAACAGAATCCAGTCCAATAATCCAGAATCAGTAACAGAATCCAGTCCAATAATCCAGAATCAGCAACAGAATCAAGGCAGAGACAAAGCAGGCAGGAACAGATCAGAAGTCAGCTTCAGGAACAGACAGAGTCTAAACCAGGCAGACTGGAACTGAAGAAAAGGCAGGAGGACTAATCAGGAGCACAAGACAGACTGAAGAGACCATCTGACAAGGAGCATGTGCAGCCCGCTGGCTTATATAGGGCTGACCAGCATAAAATGGAGGAAACAGGAAGTGAGATCACGGGACTAAACTCTGTCTCCTTTTCTGCAGACTATGTTACAGTATAAGAGGGAAATCCTGTGCTGATTTGTCTTCAGCTCTCTGTACAAATCCATCACACATCAGAGAGCTGGATCTGAGGTGGTGTGAACTGGGAGACTCAGGAGTGGAGAAGCTCTGTGATCTACTGAAGAAACACGAGTGTAAACTGGAGACACTGCTGTGAGTAACTCAGTGATGTGATGAAACAACTTTCTAATAAAAATCACTAACCAGAACAAAGCTCTTCCCAGTCCTAGCTAGTAATGTCTAACTAACGTGTCTAACTTGCTCTCTAGATTAGATTTATTATCAGTAATAAAGATTAAATAAAGATTTATTTGAACTCTGGTGATGAGGAGGATGTGGGATTAGGAACAAGTAGTGAGAGGTATACAGTAGTTATAGCAGTGAGGTGCTTTGCTCTACTGGGAAGTGGATTTCATTTCATTCTCAGTGCTTTATATCGGGGTTTAAACCAGAAAACAAAGCACAAGACAACAAGTCTTCTAACAGTAACATACATTGTCTCTGTACTGAACTGATAATCACCTATCTGCAGTGACTGACACATAATCAGTACATTACACATGTGAGTGTAATAAACATTTCAACTTAATCAGCTCTACACTTCCTCCTCTGAATAAGGAAGATGTTCTCTTCTGTTTTTCTGTGTCTAAGAGTCTGAACTGATCACGTAAACAGGAGCATTAAGTTGTAATTATTGTAGAGGAGCGTGAGGAACAACGAAACACAGGACAAAATGTCACATGGACTTTTTATTAGATTATTACACAAGGTCAGGCAGCGTGTTCTTCTGACCACATCACCACATTTACAGAGTGTAGACCATTTGGACATGAGGGAACATCACAATGCATGTGTTTTGTTTTTTTGTGTTTGTGTGTGAATTTTTTTCTTAGGTATGTATATATGTGTGTATCGTATTGTCATTAGTTACAGGGGTGAGGTAGCTTCACACCACAACGCTCACAGGCATCACTCAGGCCTGCAATGTTTTTTTTCTCTCTGTTGGTTTACGTGATCAGTTCAGAATAATTAAACAGGAGCATTAAGTTGTAACTAGAATTTTGCATTTCCAGAAGAAAATGCGTGTGATTGCGAGAAGCAAAGCAATATGTTGCTTGAACTATTGCAATACATTGTCGAGTAATATATACAAGCTAGTCACAGTTTAAAAAGTTTAAGGTAGTTTATGTGGCTGTAGAGTAAGAATTCAAGATGTAGGAACAGTTTAAAGACGATCGTCCATAAAAAAAAAACCCTCTTCCCTCACTCTAGCTGACGATACACACACACACACACATATACACACACACACAGCAGCGGTCTGAAGTCCGTAAATACATTTAAAAATCCATCTAAAATAAACTATAATTCTTATCAGTATGAAAAGTAATAGCACACCCAAGCCACATTTTAGCGCTGTAAGCATGTTTCTAGCTGTTACCGTTTAAGAGATGTTGCTTAAACTATTGCAAGAAATTCTGAAATAATACATAAATACAACTCCGAGCGGGTCTCGAACCCGGATCTCCCGCTTGGGAGGTGAGCACGCTAACAAATAAGCTAAACTGCAGCTTATAGTACTACTGAGATCAGTGGAGTAATGTTTTACATGTTTGTTTAAGGCATCTACAGATGCATGTTTACAGCAGCTACCGAAAACCTCAGAGAAAAACCGAACTAGTGTGTGCGCTGTCCTTAAATGTCCGTACAGAAACCAGGAAGTAAAATCTGTAAAAAAAAAAAAAAAAAAATGCATTTAAAAATTAATATAAAATAAACTACAATACTTATCAGTATGTCAAGTAATAGCACACTTGAGCACAACATGAGCAACATCGGAGTTGTATTTATATATTATTTTAGAATTTCTTGCAATAGTTTAAGCAACATATCACTTAAACGATAATAGCTAGAAACATGCTTCCAATGCTACAATGTTTGAATTCTTACTCTACAGCCACATACTACCTTAAACGTTTTTAAACTGTGACTTTAGCTTGTATATACTATTTGACAATTGTCACATCCTGACCAGTCTAGGGTTGCCAGGACAGGTGACAAGAAACAAGTAGATTAAGAAAGCAAACCAATTACGCCCCTTCACGATGACCACAAGAAATGTATACAAGCTGGAAAGTTTATTTTATTATTTCAAAACAATACACACAAATAGGGGAAGCACATAACTTCGGAAGGGGATCAAGGACAAAATAACAAACCAAAGGACAAACCAGGAGAAAACAGGTCACAAAATAAAAGGCAGTCCCCAACCTACTGCTTCCGTAATAACTAAAGATTGGTTTACAAACAGAAGTGCTTAACACAGTTAGTACAAACAACGGATAACTTTAAACAGAATACGGCTTACAGAGGAACGAAACTGAAACTAAACCGTGACCGCCAGGAAGCGGGATCTCTGCGGCCAAACCTAAGAGGGACACTACTCGCACAGCGATTAAGTCAACCAGAGAGTAATTCAGCAATGAATACAACACTATCGTCCGTCAACAACACACAAAGGTTGTCAGGGGCAGAACGGCGCACTGCCTGCAACAGAGCTTCACCACACACACTACAGAAGCTCCCTGACACTGCTCTGCTTCCCAGCTTTTAAAGTTTCCACTCATGACGAAATTTCCTGCAGCAATCTCCTGCAGCTGGTTCTAATTAAGCTCTGCCAAAAAGGAAAGTGAGAGAGAGAGAGAGAGACAGAGAGAGACACTGCACACAGTCTAACATGCAATACATCAACACAGAAATCACGCAAAATCCATAAATACAAATAATAGTGTACGTCCAAGGACATAACACAATGTATTGCAATAGTTTAAGCAACATATTGCTTTGCTTTTCGCAATCACACGCATTTTCTTCTGGAAATGCAAAATTCTAGTTATTATTCCGATTCCTCCGCGCGCTACTAGTCCTAAACGGTAATAGCTAGAAACATGGTTCCAACGCTAAAAGGTTGCTCATGTTGTGCTTAGGTGTGCTTTTGCTTTTCATGCTGATAAGTATTATAGTTTATTTTATATTAATTTTTAAATGTATTTTGGACAGACTTCAGACCGCGCGTGGTGTGTCTGCGTGTGTGTGTCTGCGTGTGTGTGTCTGCGTGTGTGTGTCTGCGTGTGTGTGTCTGCGTGTGTGTGTGTGTGTCTGTGTGTGTCTGTGTGTGTCTGTGTGTGTCTGTGTGTGTCTGTGTGTGTCTGTGTGTGTGTCTGTGTGTGTGTCTGTGTGTGTGTCTGTGTGTGTGTGTGTCTGTGTGTGTGTGTGTGTGACATCAGCTAGAGTGAGGGAAGAGGTTTTTTTTTTTTAAGGACGCATCGTCTTTAAACTGTTCCTACAGCTGGAATTCTTACTCTACAGCCACATAAACTACCTTAAACTTTTTAAACCTTTAATCACCGTCTTCATTCCTACATCGTAGCTACATTTAGTAACATGTGACAGACTCACAGCAGGTGTTAGATAGACTTAAATACAACCTCCATACTGTGGGGTTAGCTGTTACACAGCGTTACAACTAAGCTGCAGTTCATAAACAATGACCACAAGTTCATTCTCTCTCATATAAAATCATAACAATAACCTTCATGACACTTTTTATTGACAGAATGAGAGAGTGAGTAAGAAAAAGCTTGTGTGTGGTGAAGCTGTTGTTTCCTCTGTTCCTGGGTAGTAACAGGTGAAGTGTGTCTCTGTAAGGGAGAATAAACTCTGCATATATAAATGAACACATGTAGAATCTAGAAACTGATTGTTCTGTCTGACGCACATTTTATATTTCTATAATGCAGTTTGTCGTTTGTTTATCAGTTGTTTCTTTAGTTTACTTTGTCTGTTGTTCCCCGCTCTCTCCTACTGTTCTAGTGTCAAATACTTTCATCAGTTTAAAATGGAAACCTGAGGCACAGATTCAGACAGTGCTGTGCTGAAATCATATCAAATTTTACATTTACTATATTATTATACTCCTGGTGGTTAGAATGATATTTTTAGTTAAAGCCCAGCACTGTGAGTCTGATAAAAACCAGGAGAAAGAAAATAATCTAGAAGAACAGAAAGTAGAGTTTAGAAATGTGTTAATGTTCTTACTTCAGTCATTTCTACATCCTTTCTTTCTCTAATGTTGGACTAAACTCTGTCTCCTTTTCTGCAGACTACGTTACAGTGTAAGAGGGAAATCCTGTACTGATTTGTCTTCAGCTCTCTGTACAAATCCATCACACATCAGAGAGCTGGATCTGAGTCATTGTGAACTGGGAGACTCAGGAGTGGAGAAGCTCTGTGATCTACTGAAGAAACACGAGTGTAAACTGGAGAAACTGCTGTGAGTAACTCAGTGATGTGATGAAACAGCTTTCTAATAAAAATCACTAACCAGAACAAAGCTCTTCCCAGTCCTAGCTAGTAATGTCTAACTAATGTGTCTAACTTGCTCCCTAGATTAGATTTATTATCAGTAATAAAGATTAAATAAAGATTTATTTGAACTCTGGTGATGAGGAGGATGTGGGATTAGGAACAAGTAGTGAGAGGTATACAGTAGTTATAGCAGTGAGGTGCTTTGCTCTACTGGGAAGTGGATTTCATTTCATTCTCAGTGCTTTATATCGGGGTTTAAACCAGAAAACAAAGCACAAGACAACAAGACTTCTAACAGTAACATACATTGTCTCTGTACTGAACTGATAATCACCTATCTGCAGTGACTGACACATAATCAGTACATTACACATGTGAGTGTAATAAACATTTCAACTTAATCAGCTCTACACTTCCTCCTCTGAATAAGGAAGATGTTCTCTTCTGTTTTTCTGTGTCTAAGAGTCTGAACTGATCACGTAAACAGGAGCATTAAGTTGTAATTATTGTAGAGGAGCGTGAGGAACAACGAAACACAGGACAAAATGTCACATGGACTTTTTATTAGATTATTACACAAGGTCAGGCAGCGTGTTCTTCTGACCACATCACCACATTTACAGAGTGTAGACCAATTGGACATGAGGGAACATCACAACATTGTGTTGTTGTGTGTGTGTGTGAGTTTTTTTTCTTAGGTATGTATATATGTGTGTATCGTTATTGTCAGTAGAGTTCCACCCTATCCTCATAGGTAGTGTGTAATTGATCTTGTTATTCCATTGGGTAATTATCTATTCAGTTTGATTTTGATAATGTGATTGGTTGTGGGGCGGGACTTGTGTTGGATATTACTGGTGTGAGAAAGCACAAGGGAGGAACAAACTGGATATTTTGTGCTTTAGAGACACACTAATGTGTTGCTCTGGAAAAAAAACTCCTCTGTTAACTCTTTTCAGCTTTTAGTTTATTCAGTTCTGTTTCCAGAAAGTTCTTCAGACTCCTAGTCAGGTCTGATTGTTCTTCAGTTTCAGGGATATCACTTTCAGATAGCTCTCAGGACTACAGGTTGTATTCGTGAACTTCTTTGGCAAGGAGAAAGGATCATATTTGTTGGTGGATCACCGAGTATATGTCCAGTTAACCTTTACGGATCGTCCAGGGTTTGATTGTGGTATCAGGACTGTGTAGTGACTGTGAGGACAGTTTTTGTTTCTCAGTTTAGCAGTAGGGGTGAGGTAGCTTCACACCACAACGCTCACAGGCATCACTCAGGCCTGCAATGTTTGTTTTCTTTCTGTTTTTGTTTGTTTGTTTAATTATTTGTTTACCTTAGTAGTACTGTTCAGTGTGGTCTACGTACATACCTATAAGTGTCTGATCCCAGTTTATACTAATGACTATGATGAGGACTTGAATGAACTTGGCTTAGCTCCAATTGATTACTATTAGATTTTTTATTTTATTTGACTCAGTACTTTGTGACTGAATTCTGATTTGTTTAGTTCTTTGAATTTTCAATAACAACTTCATTTCTTTAATTCCTGTTGGAGTGTGGGATTTATTTTCTTAAGTTGTTTATCCATACAGTTGACACTCCTTCACTCTTGTTTGTTTATTCTTATATTCTAATAGTAATTTACTTTATACACCATTTCATTTCTATAGAAAATTCACTGATAATAAAATGAAATGATATTTGTTCTTCCACTCGATTCTCTAAAGTTGTTTTACTCAGAGACTCTGATCTGCAGTTATTAGTACAAGGGCCTTAAGTCACTTCACTTCTAGACCTAGTTGTTGAACCCAGAGCACTCTTACCTTCCAGGTGTGGAGAGGAGTGATACACGAGTAACGGACTGCATCCCAGTTACAGAGTGAATCACCTCAATCACAAGAAATCTGTTATCAGAAAGAGTTTTAGGGAACATCAGTAATATTTTATCACAGCTTTATTCTGGTTTCTGAGCTGTGTGTAAATGACAGAATCCAACCTTATATTACTTTAATCACCGTCTTCATTCCTACATTGTAGCTACATTTAGTAACATGTGACAGACACACAGCAGGTGTTAGATAGACTTAAATACAACCTCCATACTGTGGGGTTAGCTGTTACACAGCGTTACAACTAAGCTGCAGTTCATAAACAATGACCACAAGTTCATTCTCTCTCATATAAAATCATAACAATAACCTTCATGACACTTTTTATTGACAGAATGAGAGAGTGAGTAAGAAAAAGCTTGTGTGTGGTGAAGCTGTTGTTTCCTCTGTTCCTGGGTAGTAACAGGTGAAGTGTGTCTCTGTAAGCAGTGTTGGAAAGTAACTACTTGCATGTAATGGCACTATGTAATTTAATTACAAAATAAATGTTACAGTAATTCGTTACAGTTACTGAAATGTGTAATTAAATTAGTTACTTATGAAAATGTTAAAGATTACAAATAGGGTTACATCTGAATATTTTCTTTAAGCAAACTAGGATATGTTGAATAAATATTAATTTGTTGTTAGAGTTTGTTAAAGCGGTGCTATTCTGATGCTTTTGATTGGTTCTCTGGTTTGAATTTGCGGCACGTCTGCCAATTACATTAATCCACCTTGCCGCTTAAAGCTTTAGGCTACTACACTGTCTGAGAGTTACCACCATGGCAAGTGAGATAAATGCATTTCAGTCCTGGAAATTTAAAAATAATTTCATCCTGAAATCCGATATGGGCGCAAATATAACAGTACAGTGCAAAATTTGTTTGCTAGCTGTTAAAATGCTTTTGACATCAAATGTTTCAATGTTGAACCTGAAGAAGCATCTGTAGGTATGTAACCTAGCCTTTCTTTATTTTATAAAAGCATCTGGTTTTTGTCATTATTGTGAGTGTACATAAATAAAAACAGACCCTTTAGTTTCAAATGATATATTACTCGTTTCTGTATAATAAAAAGTGACGGAGTGGTCAGTCGATTTACCGTAGCTGCTATGTGGAAAAAATCCACCAGCGCATTCATCGACCCCATAGTGTACTCAAGACCTTTATTCAAAACATTCAGAACAAATTAGCTACTCTGCTAGCTACCTTTACCAGGCACACTTCTATATATATATATATATATGAACCCTTTGACAGAAAATATATAGTGCACATTTTTCCTCCTTGTAAATGTGTTGGTGTCAGATCTATTATAACTTAGTTATTTTAGCACTGTAGCGTACATTATGATGACTCTCTTCAGATTTTTTCAAGGCATTATTTGCCAGTGTGTCCTGTCATAGCTATGCAAAGATTTGATTCCTAAAACAGTATTAAACAATTTTTGTTATGAAGTCTGGTTTTGTGTTGGCTGTGCTTAAAATTAAATTAATATAATCTTAATTCAAGTGATGAAAAGATTTAAACAGTAACAGAGTTGAGTACTACTGTAAGGTTAACCCTGCCTGGTATAAATGTTTGGAAATTATTTAGTTGAAAATATCCATTAGAAACTTAAATGTAATCAAAAACTAATCAAGTGTAATCAGTTACTTTACTTTTGTAAAGTAATTGAAAAGTTACACGACTTATTACATTTTAAACAGAGTAACTTTCCCAACACACAGTAACCTTCCCAACACTGTAAGGGTGAATAAACTGTACATATATACATGAGCACATGTATCTAAAAACTGATTGTTCTGTCTGACGTACATTTTATATTTCTATAATGCAGTTTGTCGTTTGTTTATCAGTTGTTTCTTTAGTTTACTTTGTCTGTTGTTCCCCGCTCTCTCCTACTGTTCTAGTGTCAGATACTTTCATCAGTTTAAAATGGAAACCTGAGGCACAGATTCAGACAGTGCTGTGCTGAAATCATATCAAATTTTACATTTACTATATTATTATACTCCTGGTGGTTAGAATGATATTTTTAGTTAAAGCCCAGCACTGTGAGTCTGATAAAAACCAGGAGAAAGAAAATAATCTAGAAGAACAGAAAGTAGAGTTTAGAAATGTGTTAATGTTCTTACTTCAGTCATTTCTACATCCTTTCTTTCTCTAATGTTGGAATAAACTCTGTTTCCTTTTCTGCAGACTATGGAACAGTGTAAGAGGGAAATCCTGTACTGATTTGTCTTCAGCTCTCTGTACAAATCCATCACACATCAGAGAGCTGGATCTGAGTGAGTGTGAACTGGGAGACTCAGGAGTGGAGAAGCTCTGTGATCTACTGAAGAAACACGAGTGTAAACTGGAGAAACTGCTGTGAGTAACTCAGTGATGTGATGAAACAGCTTTCTAATAAAAATCACTAACCAGAACAAAGCTCTTCCCAGTCCTAGCTAGTAATGTCTAACTAACGTGTCTAACTTGCTCTCTAGATTAGATTTATTATCAGTAATAAAGATTAAATAAAGATTTATTTGAACTCTGGTGATGAGGAGGATGTGGGATTAGGAACAAGTAGTGAGAGGTATACAGTAGTTATAGCAGTGAGGTGCTTTGCTCTACTGGGAAGTGGATTTCAGTAGGAAGTGAATCAAGTGTGAGATTTATTTGAACTCAGTGATGTGATGAAACTTAAATAATCTTTATAATGATGCAGGATTACACTTTAAAGTTGTTTTTCACAGACCATACACACATCTTTTCTAATACACAATAACAATGTAGATAAATACTTTACTGTTATATTTATGCTTCTCATTTTCCACACATGCCTTCATCATTATTTAGTTCTGTGAAGTAAAGAAACTGAAATCTTTTCTCTCTGCAGGTTAATAAACTGCAGAATAACAGATAGAGGCTGTGCTGCTCTGACTGAGGCTCTGAAGTTAAACTCCTCACATCTGAAAGTGCTGAATCTGAGTCTGAATAAACTGAAAAATTCAGTCAGAGATCTGGAGGAGATACTGAAGCGTTCAGGAGGAGAGCTAATGTAAGTAACCTGAACACACAGAGTGTTAGAGTGCAGTGTGAGAGTAATGTAAATGATCAAATCAGCAGCATGTTGGTAATCGTATTGACAGAAACACATAGAATATAACCTCAGAATATAGGATCAGAATTAAACCCCAACAGTAACTCATCACTGCATGTTAATAACTTCTTGTGGATCAGATTTAACAGAAGTGAACTTTGACCTGATCTGTTTCTGTTCTACAGAAAAACCACTGCACTAATCTGATCATTCATGATTATTCTACTTTTATCTCATATTTCTTGTGTTTATTCAGTTAAACTAAATGTGATCAAATAAATGGATAAGAGAAATGACACAGGGTACAGTGCTGAACATTTTTCTGGTTTGATTTTACAGATATTATTAATCCACATGCTGATCCATTTCTTCACTGGTGATAACTGACCTGATAAACAGCTCTCTCCCTGGAGCCGAGTTCTCTGTACACTAGAAGGAACAAAGACACAGAACAGAGAGGAAGCAGTGTGTACAGTAATGTATGGAGCAGTGTGTACAGTAATGGAGGGAGCAGTGTGTCCAGTAATGGAGGGAGCAGTGTGTCCAGTAATGGAGGGAGCAGTGTGTACAGTAATGTAGGGAGCAGTGTGTACAGTAATGTAGGGAGCAGTGTGTACAGTACTGGAGGGAGCAGTGTGTACAGTACTGGAGGGAGCAGTGTGTACAGTAATGGAGGGAGCAGTGTGTACAGTAATGGAGGGAGCAGTGTGTACAGTAATGGAGGGAGCAGTGTGTACAGTAATGGAGGGAGCAGTGTGTACAGTACTGTAAGGAGCAGTGTGTACAGTAATGTAAGGAGCAGTGTGTACAGTAATGTAAGGAGCAGTGTGTACAGTAATGTATGGAGCAGTGTGTACAGTAATGGAGGGAGCAGTGTGTACAGTAATGGAGGGAGCAGTGTGTACAGTAATGTAGGGAGCAGTGTGTACAGTACTGTAAGGAGCAGTGTGTACAGTAATGGAGGGAGCAGTGTGTACAGTAATGTAGGGAGCAGTGTGTACAGTACTGTAAGGAGCAGTGTGTACAGTAATGGAGGGAGCAGTGTGTACAGTAATGTAGGAAACAGTGTGGATGATGATTACACTCAGCAGAACCAGGTCAGTAATGGGACACTCACTGACTCCACAAGTCCAGAAAGTCATCCTTCAGGCAGTTTCTAGAAGATCAGAGAACAGAAGACAAGTCAGTAACACCACTAATACACAGAGGCAACAAAACAGGAGCTCCACAAGCAGTCCCACCTCCAAACCATGGAACAAACAGTAGCAGATAAACACCAGAGAAACTCATCACTGCTGGACAGAAGGAGACAAAAGTGTCCTGTGTTCTGTAGGGAACTGACTCCTATTTCAGAGAATTCACTTTCTGGACAATAAAATAGATCCAAATGTAAGTGTTGGTTTTTGTCCATGTTCTGGTTAATGGTCCTTCCTTTAACCCTAAATCTCTTATTCAGCACAAACTGAAATAAAGCTGATGGTAAGAAAGTGAGAGAAGAGGAAGTCTGACTCTGTTCTAGTTCTCTTTCACACTCAGACTGAATCTGTCTTAAATTTATGAATTATTTCTTATGGATGTAAAATGTCTTCATAATAAACAGAATCCTTTACTATGTCTGGAATTTCCTCCTGCTGGTGTTTTTAATTTTTATTTTAAATGACTTTAAGTTGTTAAGGTTATAGCTGAATATAAAGTCTTAAATGTTATCATGTTCTTCACTACATTAATTACACACAAATCAGTAGCACCAGATGAAAGAGATGCTCTAATCCTCTATCAGAAATGTTTACATGTAGAATGATGAACTGTGTCCAGTCAGCAACAGCGCCACCTACTGGATGAGGAATTATCATCAGGAATTCATCAAACTGTGTAACACTATGTCTTTAAAATTTCACAAATAAAATCAGATTAAGTTTAAAGCTCTGTTTAGATTAAAGAGGATAAAAGGTTTACAAAAAACAGCAGCAACAAACCAAAAATACTCTAAATTCTGAATCCAGTGATTTTACATTATAAATTTGGTATTTTGAAGTTTGAACTTGTTCACTGAACTTCACAGACACAATGTGAAATAAAACTAAATAATTAAAGAAGACAAACTACTTAATGTTAAACACATAAGTGTTAAGTAAAGTGTTTTAATGATGTAATACTTCTTGAGTCTAAAGGTCAATTCTGACTGGCAGCAACTTTGTGAAAGCAAAAATATAGTAAATGAAACACAGATTCATACAAACTAATGTTGAGATTCTGAGGATAATCAAAATCTTCAGAAGGATTTATTTATTAATTTGTTTGTTTATTTATTTTAGAAGAGTTGATTGATTTTTCTTTTTAAATCCCAGCATTTCTGAGTATTTTGAACACAGCACTTCTAAATGAGAGACCCTTTTATCAGCTTCATCCCAATCTGGCTAGCAGCAAGACACACAGAATGAAACCCTACAGTAAAACTGTGTGAGAGCTCCACTGCATTCCCTCATTCTCAACTGGAGGTTTTGTTTTTTGGAAGGTTAATAAAATGACACAGAACATTTTACTTAGTGATGCTCATGCCAATAGAGTTAATTACAGTAATAATTCCTTTATTCTACTATTTTTCAAATATCTTCTTTATATGACAGGTTTGTGTGTGTGTGAAAGAGAGAGAGAGAGAGAGAGAGAGAGAGTGGATTTTTCTCATTTCTTTTGGGTTTCTATTTTACTATTATAAGATTATCAATATTTTTTAGACACTCAGTGTTATAACTCTATACTATAACTATAGATTTGTTAATAACAATTCTTATCATTCCTCTAAGGCTGTGGCTATATGGTACATGAATACAGTCATGCTAAAAAAGCTTGTTGAGAGAGAGAGAGAGAGAGAGAGAGAGAGAGAGAGACAGAGCTCCACCTTTTCTCCTCTGGATACCAGTTCAAAGTCAGTTGAAATTCAGAAGATTGTTTTTGTGATGAGAAAAAACATGAAGCTGTTTGGAAAAAATCACAGTGAGTACATGAATATAGAGCTGTAACGTGATATATGTTAGGATTATTTACTAAATGAAGAATATTTCTGTCTCACAGTTTACTGTCCTCTTTATTGGATAACATTGTGTTAACTGAACATCTTACTGGTTAGAGGGAATATTATTAATATTCATTATAACAATGATATATTTCCACTATGTCTAATTCTTTCTGTAAAACAAACAATAAGCAGCAACAAATACACACACAACACAACTTCCAGATTGGATAACACACACACACACACACACACACACACACATACACACAGCACTGTGTTTAGAAATGTCAGCATGTCTCTAAATCATTCAGACTGATAAAACCATTTAACTCAGTCAGAGTAGTTTCAAATTCACCTCAGTATCCTTTCAGCAGTGTGTGAATCAGATCAGCATGTGGAAATGATGATTATTGATAACTAACACAATTAGCTACAGCTTAGTTTCCCCCCGGAGATACAGTTAGTTCAGGGTTTGATATAAAACACTATCACTCACAGTCAGTGCTGTTTATATTCCACCTTCGGCAGACATGGACACTGCCTTATGTGAACTAAATGAAACTAAATGACTGTACACCAGACTCAACACCATGATACTGTGCTCATTGTGGTGGGGGACTTTAAACAGCACCACCCTCAAATGCACAGTGCTAAACTTCACCAGCACATCACCTGCCCTACCAGGACCACTGCTACACTCCGTTTAAAGACAGCTATAGGATACAATCCTTTCCAGCATGCCGCCATCTTCCTCATGTTTAGATACAACAAAGGCTGAAAGATTTATTTTGAATTGGCAGAACATTTAAAGATCACAACAAGTAATAATACACATAATTTAACAAATTATACCAGGAGTAAAGAATCTCATTTTAATTCATCTCTACTTCATTTACATTATATTAAGTATTATTATATTAAGCAAGTTAAAGTGACAGTGACTCATAAGTTGTTTTTTTTTGGCTGTTTTGTTTTTAATGTAATTTAAATTAGCACCATATTGTTTGACTTCTTTTATAAATTGTTCAGAATTTAGCTTAGCTTCAGCTCATTTCCTCATATGAATGTGAGATTTACTGAACAAAATAAAAAGCTGTGTAAGAAAATCAGTAGTATTTTGGAATTGATGGTATGTGACATCTTCCAGTTCAGTTTGTGTTTCTGTTCCAAACAACCTGGAAATGAAGTTAGAAACATCCGTCCAAAATATTCTCTAATAAACACAGTGAAGGAAAAGACGAGTCTCAGATTCTTTACTCCACAAAATTCACACGAGTTCTCCATATCCAGTTTGAAACGTTCACATAATTCCTTAACAGGGTAAAAATTATGTGGAATATTTTAAAGGACACCTCCCTAACTTTATTGTTAATAAAGAACTTATTTGTTATTAACCATACTTTATTCACTTAGTGTTTTCATATTTAGACGACCAGAACGCTGTGGAGCAGGCAGATCATTTCTCTCTAGAACATTTCTAATATTTCTATTACTGCATTTATCCTTTAAAATATTATCATCACCAATAAATATCAGATCACTGCAAGGGATAAGCTGCTGGTCTACAGTAAGAGAGAAGCTTCCAGAATTTCCTAACAGTGAAACACTTTGACTTGGGATTGTGTCAGTGATAATAGCAGAGTCTTTTAGTTTCACAGGAATCTTAGAGTTTTTGAGGAATTCTGAGTAAAAGTAAACCCTGCTCATTAATCAGCTGACTAACAGTGACTATTCCATTTTCATACCATGTCTGATTAAAGATTGACTTTTTTTTATACAAGATATCTTTATTATTTTATACAAAATACTGATGTGGTGAAAAGTTTTCAAGTCCCAGTACGTTTGTAGAAATGCACATTTTATAACAATAACAACAACAGGGACAAGGATGACTGAACGAATCAGTGAATCTGAACGGATCTTTCTGGTAAACAAAAACTAAATAAATAAAATAAAACAAAAAATAGTTAAAGAGGTGAAACAACTTAATGTAAAATATTAGTAGAGAAAGTTTAAATAATGATATGTAAATTAATATGTGATAAGTGTTTTAATGGTGTAATATTTGTTTAATAAGTCTAGTCGAATGATGGATTTTTCTTTTTTTATATCCCGGCATTTATGATCATTGCTGAACACAGCATTTATAAATGATCTGCAGTTTTTCGGCTTCGTCCCAATCCGCACTGAGCCCGCCCCCTCCCTCCTCCCTCCTCCCCCCTACATGAAGTGTTATCTCTTATTGACACACTGCGGGGAGCGCGCGAGGACTTCACCAGGTTTCCCGCTGTGTGCGCGCGCCCGCTGTATTTTTTTTTTTTTTTTTTTTTTTTTTACCTCAGCCTTTAGCATCGTTAGCATCTTCCACAGATCACAATTTCACGCTATTGTTGTAGCGATGTTATTCAGATTTAATTTTCAGCAATTGTGGTAAAGTGTATAATTCGGTCTGCGGTGAGACAGTCATTAAAACAGTCATTATTGCCGCAGTTGAACAGGTAAAACTCTATTAAAGTATTTAGAAGTTAGTGAATGGAGGTTTATTTTCATCAGCGTCTGCATCAACTGCAAATGGATTCACGAACAGGTCAAGGTTGGATTTATGTGTTTTAATATCAGCAAATCTCCTCCTGAACTCCACTTTCAGTGTGTTTAATTTGTCAGTATACACTTCTGTCAGGAACAGGGTGGGGACTGTGTCTCTGACTGACTTACAAATAGGAAAGTGTGATGGTTTACTGCTAATAAGTCTGATAAACAGCCGATTTGAGAAGCTGACTCCTCTACAGTAAAGACTAAAGAAAAAGATGGAGAAAAGAAAGACACACAGCGGGGAGAAAGCAGTGTGAAGCGTTGGGAAAGCAGTGTGGATTTGGACAGCTGTAGGACAGACACTGACCTCAGAAGTCCAGAGACTTCAGTTCATATAACATCAGAGAACAGTACAGTAGGACACATGTCACAAACACAAGTAATGAATCAAAGAAACAAGAAAAGGACACAAAACACCCCCTAAAACCTCTAAACCACATAAAAGGTACTAGATAATGACAACAATTAAAACTAACTCAGTGATGAAGGACAGAAGACGCCTCAGCAGACAGGGACACTCTAATCCTACTAATAGAAACTAAACTGTAATTCTCAAATATAAATAAGACCAAACCTGAACTAAATTAAATGAGGAACTTCAGCTGTACAGATAAGGGATTCCTTCAGGAGTTTATTATGTAGTACAAGTGTACAGGGTTCATGGATTATACCATACTGCAGAAACTATTAAATAGAAAGCAAAACAGAACAACCTACAAGATTCTGAATAACTTAAAAAATGTATAAGATAAATTATTGATCTATTTCACTGTACAGCTGTAGACACTCTACTGATAGACACCAAGTTGATGGAAAGGAGCAAACTGGGTCGAAATAGAAAGTGAACGTAAAAAGAGCAAAGGAATCTTTTTTATTTGTGACATTTTAATATGAGGAAACTTAATCTGATTTTATTTGGAAAATTTTAAAGGCGAAGTGTTACACAGTTTAATGAATTCCTGATGATAATACCTCATCCAGTAGGTGGTGCTGTTGTTGACTGGACACAGCTCATCATTCAACATGTAAACACTTCTGAGAGTAAATGTTCAACCTTTTGGAATAGGTGAATTTAAGTGAAATTAATTATATAATGTAATTATGTAATGATTATGTTAATGTCTGTATGTTTTATTCAGCTGAGTTGTTGTATAAAAACATAGCAAAGTCTATTCTTGTATGAAGATCACTGCCCTTTACTGATGCATGGTAATGGTAATGATGCATTTTAGTATATTTTTAAGAATAAGGCATTTTCACTTGTTAACTCGCTTGTCATATATAAACATGATTCAGAGACAATAGCAGGTACTGAAACATGCCTCTTCTGTAAAGCTACTTTGAAACAATATAAATACAAATAAGCATGGGAATTTCAAATAATCGTCCTGGTCAGATATGCACTCTGGCAATCTGAACACTAATGTAATCTGTATTTAAATATTGAGAGAAAGATACTGAGGTACCAAAGTTGCCTAATATGAACATAGTCACTAGAAATCAAACCCTTACAGTTTAACCTCAAAATTTTATTAGAGTTCAAAATAAAAAAACTGTTTTTCAGGATTATTCTTTTTTACATTCTGAAACACCACTAACAGTTGCCGTGCTTAATGCTGTTGATTTTGTTACCATGGCACCTGCTGAGGGATGAGATAAATAAAGCAGCATTACAACAGTCGTTGCATGTGTCTTCATAAAACATAAAAAAAAAATATATAAGGGATGAAATTAGAGAGGTAAATTCAGCAAGAAAACGATGGAAGACACAAAGATGTTTTACACCATTTTTGCTTGTGGATAAAGAATTTTGAATATTAAATAAAGAAATTAGCAACATACTCGAGATACATGTTTTGAGTTTTTGTAATAATTTAATTCAATTAAATTCAATTCGATTTTTGTTTAACAATGGACATTGTCTCAAAGTAGCTTTACAGAAGTATAGAAACAGAGAAAAAAATAAAGAAAAATAAATTATAAAGTCAAACATTAAGTTATTTTATCCCAGTTGTATCCCTATAAAGTAGAAGTAGATCAATATAACAGTAGATGTAGTGATCTACTGATATACTTATCTACTCAACTACTGATATAGCAATCTACTGACCTACTGATATAGTGATATACTTGCCCACTGATATAGTGATCTACTGACCTACTGATATAGTGATATACTGACCTACAGTTTTAGTGATCTACTGACCTACTGAAATAGTGATCTACTGACCTACTGATATATTGATCTATTGACCTACAGATATATTGATCTACTGACTGTTCAGTGGTCTACTGATATACTGACCTACTGATATAGTGATCTGCTGATATACTGACTACCGTTCTGCTGACAAAGTGGTCTACTGATATAATGATATAGTGACCTACTGACATAGTGGTCTACTGACATAATGATCTACAGACCTACTGATATAGTTAGCTAATGATAAACTGATCTGTGTTCTTTGCAATGATTAATCGGTCTTGATAAAACTAGTTAAATACATTGTAAATACAAACACTAATATACACTGAGTAATCCTGTGTGTTAAACATCATGGTGTTTGTCACTGAGTAATGTCCCACACTGTGATAGAGTGATTATAGTATTTATCTGATCTGTATCTGAGCTTGTTCACACTAAACAGCACAATGTATCCTTATGCAAATTAGCAGCATGTTTACACCAGTGATGTCATTGAGGTCAGTGTGTGTGAACAATGAACCATTGCATTATTTTACACAGCTATATATTATTAAGAGATCATCAGTGTACTGACCTACTGATATAGTGATCTACTGGCCTACTGATATAGTGACACACTAATCTACTGACCTACTGATATAGTGATATACTAATCTAATGATATACTGGTACTGATCTACTGACACACTAATCTACTAATCTAACTACCTACAGATATAGAGATCTACTGATATACTGACCTACAGATATAGTGACACACTAATGTACTGACCTACTGATATAGTGATATACTAATCTACTGACCTACCGATATACTGATCTACTGACATACAGAAGTGATTTACTGACCTATTGATAGTCATCTACTGACCTAGAGATATAGAGATCTACTGATATATTGACCTACTGATAGTGATCTACTGGTATACTGATCTACTGACATAGTGATCTGCTGATCTTTTAATCTACTGACAGTGATCTACTCACTACTGATATAGTGATCTACTGACCTACTAATATAGTGATGTACTAACCTACTGGTATAGTGATATACTGATATACTGACCTACTAATGTAGTGATCAACTGACATAGTGATCTGCTGACCTTTAATCTACTGACAGTGATCTACTCACCTACTGATATAGTGATCTACTAATCTACTGACCTACTGATATACTGATCTACTGACATATTGATCTACTGACATAGTGATTTACTGACCTACTGATCTACTGACAGTGATGTACCGACCTACAGATATAGAGATCTACTGATATACTGACCTACTGATAGTGATCTACTGATATACTGACCTACTGATATAGTAACACACTAATCTACTGACCTACTGATATAGTGATATTCTAATCTACTGACCTACTGGTATAGTGATCTACTGATATACTGACCTACTAATATAGTGATCTACTGATATAGTGATCTGGTGATCTTTTAATCTACTGACAGTGATCTACTCACCTACTGATATAGTGATCTACCAACCTACTGACATAGTGATCTGCGAATCTTTTAATCTACTGAGAGTGATCTACTGACCTACAGATATAGTGATATACTGGCTAACTGATATAGTGATCTACTGATCTACTGACATAGTGATTTACTGACCTACTGATCTACTGACAGTGATCTACTGACCTACAGATATAGAGATCTATTGATATACTGACATACTGATAGTGATCTACTGATATACTGACCTACTGATATAGTGACACACTAATCTACTGACCTGCTGATATAATGATCTACTGATATACTGACCTACTAATATACTGATCTTCTGACATAGTGATCTACTGACCTACAGATATAGAGATCTATTGATATACTGACATACTGATAGTGATCTACTGATATACTGACCTACTGATATAGTGACACACTAATCTACTGACCTGCTGATATAATGATCTACTGATATACTGACCTACTAATATACTGATCTACTGACCTTCTGATATAGTGATCTGCGAATCTTTTAATCTACTGACAGTGATCTACTGACCTACAGAAATAGTGATATACTGACCTACTGATATACTGATCTACTGAAATATTGATCTACTGACATAGTGATTTACTGACCTACTGATCTCCTGCCATATTGATCTACTGACATAGTGATTTACTGACCTACAGATATAGAGATCTACTGATATACTGACCTACTGATAGTGATCTACTGATATACTGACCTACTGATATAGTGATATACTAATCTACTGACCTACAGATATACTGATCTACTGACATAGTGATTTACTAACCTATTGATAGTGATCTACTGACCTACAGATATAGAGATCTACTGATATACTGACCTTCTGATAGTGATCTACTGATATACCGACCTACAGATATAGAGATCTACTGATATACTGACCTACTGATAGTGATCTACTGATATACTGACCTACTGATATAGTAACACACTAATCTACTGACCTACTGATATAGTGATATTCTAATCTACTGACCTACTGGTATAGTGATCTACTGATATACTGACCTACTAATATAGTGATCTACTGATATAGTGATCTGGTGATCTTTTAATCTACTGACAGTGATCTACTCACCTACTGATATAGTGATCTACCAACCTACTGACATAGTGATCTGCGAATCTTTTAATCTACTGAGAGTGATCTACTGACCTACAGATATAGTGATATACTGGCTAACTGATATAGTGATCTACTGACCTACTGATCTACTGACATAGTGATTTACTGACCTACTGATCTACTGACAGTGATCTACTGACCTACAGATATAGAGATCTATTGATATACTGACATACTGATAGTGATCTACTGATATACTGACTTACTGATATAGTGACACACTAATCTACTGACCTGCTGATATAATGATCTACTGATATACTGACCTACTAATATACTGATCTTCTGACATAGTGATCTACTGACCTACAGATATAGAGATCTATTGATATACTGACATACTGATAGTGATCTACTGATATACTGACCTACTGATATAGTGACACACTAATCTACTGACCTGCTGATATAATGATCTACTGATATACTGACCTACTAATATACTGATCTACTGACCTGCGAATCTTTTAATCTACTGACAGTGATCTACTGACCTACAGAAATAGTGATATACTGACCTACTGATATACTGATCTACTGAAATATTGATCTACTGACATAGTGATTTACTGACCTACTGATCTCCTGCCATATTGATCTACTGACATAGTGATTTACTGACCTACAGATATAGAGAACTACTGATATACTGACCTACTGATAGTGATCTACTGATATACTGACCTACTGATATAGTGATATACTAATCTACTGACCTACAGATATAGAGATCTACTGATATACTGACCTTCTGATAGTGATCTACTGATATACTGACATACAGATATAGAGATCTACTGATATATTGACTTACTGATAGTGATCTACTGATATAATGATCTACTGACATAGTGATCTGCTGATCTTTTAATCTACTGACAGTGATCTACTAACCTACTGATATACTGACCTACTAATATAGTGATATACTGATCTACTGACATAGTGATCTGCTGATCTTTTAATCTACTGACAGTGATCTACTAACCTACTGATATAGTGATCTACCGACCCACTGATATACAATTAAATTAAATTAAATTTATTTTGTATAGCACCTTTTACAATGAACATTACCTTTACAAAAGAATAAAAACAGAGAAAGGGGAGGGGAAAAATAATAATAAGAAATAACTAAATAACTAGAAACAAAAATAAATAATTAAATTTAATTATTAAACTATTTTATTCCTATTTTATCCCTAATGAGCAAGCCTGTGGCGACGGTGGCAAGAAAAAACTCCCTGGGATGGAATAAGGAAGAAACCTTGAGAGGAACCAGGTGCAGAAGGGAACCCATCCTCATTTGGGTGACACTAAACAGTAAATAATGTAACTGTAGCTGATTAATGTCCTTTCTACAACAGCAATCAATGGCCCATGAGGAACTATTAGGTCATTGTAGTTTCTGAGGTTATTATAGACACTAATTCTTTGCTGTCACAAGCTGACAGATGAAATGGCAGATCTGTGACAATGTGAAAGTCCCCAAGTGTCTCTGTCCATGGCTGTCTCCTGGTCCACACAGATCCATCCACAGAATCAGTGGGCACCACCAAGCGATGAGACTCCGACCAGGGGTAGGGCAGTGGTCACAATGGAACAGGCAAACACTGGGAGCTCAGGAGTGGGGTGTATAGCTTGACAGAGAGAGAAAGAGAAAGATATTAAGTAGGATTTTGATCGTGTGATGTTTAAAGACAATGTAAGATTATGTATAAAGTGCAGGCAGGGACTCCGGCAAGACTAGCTATGACAGCATAACTAAAAGGGAGAGCCAGAAGGTGACAGACATGAAGGCTTTCCAGGACACAAAGCATCCAACCACTTCACAGTCAGCAAACCTGAGCGACTTGCGAGGGTGGTAAGATGACAGCATCCAAACATCCCAGTACACCAAACACTCTATGCCCATGAACCTTCCAGATCTGCTTCTTTAACTAAGAACTATATGTTAAAAGCTTGACTAAACAAATGTGTCTTCAGCCTAGACTTAAACATTGAGACTGTCTGAATCCCGAACACTAATTGGAAGGCTGTTCCATAACTTTTGGGCTTTGAAAGAGAAAGCTCTGCCCCCTGCTGTAGCCTTTGCTACTTGAGGTACTACCAAGTAACCAGCACTCTTTGATCGGAGTAGGCATGGTGGATCATAAAAGACTAAAAGTTCACTCAAGTACTGCGGCACGAGACCATTTAGTGTTTTATAGGTCAGTAACAGTATTTTATAATCAATGCAAAATTTGACTGGGAGCCAATGTAGTGTGGCTAAAATAGGAGTGATGTGTTCATATCATCTGGTTCTAGTTAGGACTCTAGCTGCTGCATTCTGGACTAACTGGAGCTTGTTTATGCTCCTACTGGAACATCCAGACAGTAAGGCATTACAGTAATCCAACCTAGAGGTAACAAAAGCATGTACTAGTTTCTCTGCATAATTCATCCACCTCACAGGTGTGGCATATCAAGATGCTGATTAGATAGCATGATTATTGCACAGGTGTGCCTTAGGCTGGCCACAATAAAAGGCCACTCTAAAATGTGCAGTTTTACTGTATTGGTGGGATTGGGGGGGCAGTATCTGGTGTGACCACCATTTGCCTCACGCAGTGCAACACATCTCCTTTGCATAGAGTTGATCAGGTTGTTGATTGTGGCCGGTGGAATGTTGGTCCACTCCTCTTCAAAGGCTCTGCGAAGTTGCTGGATATTGGCAGGAACTGGAACACGCTGTTGTATACGCCGATCCAGAGCATCCCAAACATGCTCAATGGGTGACATGTCCGGTGAGTATGCTGGCCATGCAAGAACTGGGATGTTTTCAGCTTCCAGGAATTGTGTACAGATCCTTGCAACATGGGGCTGTGCATTATCATGCTGCAACATGAGGTGATGGTCGTGGATGAATGGCACAACAGTGGACCTCAGAATCTCATCACGGTATCTCTGTGCATTCAAAATGCCATCAATAAAATGCAGACGAACTGCAGTCAGATCGAGACCCCGATGAGGACGACGAGCATGCAGATGAGCTTCCCTGAGACGGTTTCTGACAGTTTGTGCAGAAATTCTTTGGTTATGCAAACCGATTGTTGCAGCAGCTGTCATTCCTCAGATTATATCTATAATAGCTACTGTTCAACTCGCCAGACTAATACTAGTTCACACATAGCTCGTCATACAGAAACTGTGTCTGTTCCCCGATTAGTGAGATTAAAGGATAAATTCGTTAATAACTCTCAGAATAATGTTATCACAATTAAACCTCAAAAAGGCCAAACAGGTAAAGAAAAACAATTTCTTAAGTTTGGGCTTCTGAACATTAGATCCCTTGCACCGAAAGCACTTATTATTAATGAAATGATCTCAGATTATAGTTTCGACGCACTCTGTCTTACTGAAACCTGGCTTAGACCAAATGAATAGATTGGCCTAAATGAGTCTACTCCATCAGGATATTCATATAAGCATGAGCCCCGTCAGATAGGTCATGGAGGTGGTGTTGCAACCATCTATAATAATTCTCTTACCGTTACTCAGAAAACAGGACCCAGGTTTAACTCGTTTGAAGTGCACTCTCAGACAGGCATAAAAAATCCATATTATATCTTGCTCTGGCCACCGTGTATAGACCCCCGGGGCCCTACGGTGTTTTTCTTAATGAGTTTTCACATTTACTCTCAGATCTTTTGATCAGTTTTGACAAAGTGTTAATCGTTAGGAGACTTTAACATTCATGTAGACGATGCTAACGATGCATTAGAACTCGCATTTATAGATTTACTAAATTCCTTTGGGGTTAAACAAAACATTAATAGACCAACTCATCGTTTTAATCATACGCTAGATTTAGTTATATCACATGGGACTGATGTTTCTGATACACTATATTGCCAAAAGTATTCGCTCACCCATCCAAATAATCAGAATCAGGTGTTCCAATCACTTCCATGGCCACAGGTGTATAAAATCAAGCACCTAGGCATGCAGACTGTTTTTACAAACATTTGTGAAAGAATGGGTTGCTCTCAGGAGCTCAGTGAATTCCAGCGTGGAACTGTGATAGGATGCCACCTGTGCAACAAATCCAGTGGTGAAATTTCCTCGCTCCTAAATATTCCACAGTCAACTGTCAGCTGTATTATAAGAACGTGGAAGTGTTTGGGAACGACAGCAACTCAGCCACGAAGTGGTAGGCCACGTAAACTGACGGAGCAGGGTCAGCGGATGCTGAGGCGCATAGTGCAAAGAGGTCGCCAACTTTCTGCAGAGTCAATCGCTACAGACCTCCAAACTTCATGTGGCCTTCAGATTAGCTCAAGAACAGTGCGCAGAGAGCTTCATGGAATGGGTTTCCATGGCCGAGCAGCTGCATCCAAGCCATACATCACCAAGTGCAATGCAAAGCGTTGGATGCAGTGGTGTAAAGCACGCCGCCACTGGACTCTAGAGCAGTGGAGACGCGTTCTCTGGAGTGACGAATCGCGCTTCTCCATCTGGCAATCTGATGGACGAGTCTGGGTTTGGCGGTTGCCAGGAGAACGGTACTTGTCTGACTGCATTGTGCCAAGTATAAAGTTTGGTGGAGGGGGGATTATGGTGTGGGGTTGTTTTTCAGGAGCTGGACTTGGCTCCTTAGTTCCAGTGAAAGGAACTCTGAATGCTTCAGCATACCAAGACATTTTGGACAATTCCATGCTCCCAACTTTGTGGGAACAGTTTGGAGCTGGCCCCTTCCTCTTCCAACATGACTGTGCACCAGTGCACAAAGCAAGGTCCATAAAGACATGGATGACAGAGTCTGGTGTGGATGAACTTGACTGGCCTGCACAGAGTCCTGACCTCAACCCGATAGAACACCTTTGGGATGAATTAGAGCAGAGACTGAGAGCCAGGCCTTCTCGTCCAACATCATTGTGTGAACTCACAAATGCGCTTCTGGAAGAATGGTCAAAAATTCCCATAAACACACTCCTAAACCTTGTGGACAGCCTTCCCAGAAGAGTTGAAGCTGTTATAGCTGCAAAGGGTGGACCGACGTCATATTGAACCCTATGGATTAGGAATGGGATGTCACTTAAGTTCATATGCGAGTCAAGGCAGGTGAGCGAATACTTTTGGCAATATAGTGTATTATCGTTCTACCTCAAAGTGATGACATCACAGACCATCACCTCTTAGTGTACACTCTACCTGTAGAACATATTCGACACATCTCTCCACGTTATAAACTTGGTAGAACTATAACTCCGACCACTATAGATAGATTTACAAACAATCTGCCAGATCTGTCTCAACTTCTTACTAGACTTCTAAATGCAGATGATCTAGATGAAGTATCCAACAGCATAGGCACTATTTTTACCAGCACACTAGACACTGTTGCCCCTATCCGACTAAAAAAGGTCAGAGATAAAACACCTGCACCATGGTACAATAGTCATACTCACGCCCTCAACAGAGCAACCTGTAACCTCGAACAAAAGTGGAGAAAAACCAAATTAGAAGTTTTTAGAATTGCGTATAAAGACAGTCTGTCCAACTATAGACAGGCTCTAAAAGCTGCTAGGGCTGAGCATCTGAGCAATCTGATAAAAATAAACCAGAACAATCCCAGATTCTTATTTAGTACAGTGGCTAAACTAACAAAGCATCATATTTCTGGAGAGAGTATTTCAGCACAGTTTAGTAGTGAGGACTATGATTTTCTTCACTAAAAAAATTGATAGTATCAGGAACAAAATATTGGATGTTCAACCACTGATGGCATCCAGTGATCCAGACATGCTTATAGCTCCACACTTAAAGCTACAATGCTTTAGCAGCATAGGGCAGGAAGAGCTAGTTAAACTTATCACCACAGCTAAATCAACAATGTGTTTGCTAGATATTAAGCCTCTTCTTAAGAAAACGACACTAGACCCTGATGAAATATCAAATTACAGACCAATTTCAAACCTTCTGTTTATATCTAAAATATTAGAAAAGGTGTCAGCCTTAGGTTATGCTCCTTCCTACAGGATAACAATATCATTGAAGAATTTCAGTCAGGTTTTAGGCCCCATCATAGTACAGAAACTGCACTAGTTAAAATCACAAATGACTGGCTTTTAGCTTCAGACCAAGGCTGCATCTCTATTTTAGTTCTGCTTGAACTTAGTGCTGCATTTGACACTATAGATCATAATATTCTCATAGATTATTAGGTGGTTGTCCTGCATCTTCAGTAAACAAGCTACAACTGCCAGAGTTCTTACCAGATCAAGAAAAATTGATCATATTACCCCAATATTATCATCCCTGCACTGGCTACCTGTTAAGTTTAGAATTGACTATAAATTAGCTCTACTTACGTACAAGGCTCTAATTGGTTTAGCTCCCACCTATCTCTTCAATCCTCTAACACGTTACAATCCACCACGCTCGTTAAGATTGCAAAATTCCAGACTTCTAGTAGTTCCCAGAATATCAAAGTCCACAAAAGGGGGTAGAGCGTTTTCGTATTTAGCTCCAAAACTTTGGAATAGTCTTCCTGACAGTGTTTGGGGCTCAGACACAGTCTCCCAGTTTAAATGTAGACTAAAGACTTTCCCTTCTTCTACCCATCCCGAGGCATACAGAGACTGTGCCGGCTCCAGTGGCATCCGGAGTTGGACCAGCTCCAGCCGGGTTCTGCTTGTGAGGATTGGGATATTCAAGCAGCGCTGTGGACAACAACCTCCTTATTGATTTACATAACATTATACACATGCTGTATCTGCATCACACAATTGTCACCCAAATGAGGATGGGTTCCCTTTTGAGTCTGGTTCCTCTCAAGGTTTCTTCCTCTTACCATATGAGGGAGTTTTTCCTTGCCAGTCGCCTCAGTCACCTCAGGCTTGCTCACTTGGGATAACATCTAGGATTGTTTGTCTGTTTATATGTTTGTTGTTTTCTTGTGTCGTTTCTCATGTAAAACTGCTTTGAGACAATGCTCTTTGTTAAAAGCGCTATACAAAAATAAATTGAATTGAAATTGAGTGAAGATGCTGGATGTCGAGGTCCTGGGCTGGTGTGGTTACACGTGGTCTGCGGTTGTGAGGCCAGTTGGATGTACTGGCAAATTCTCTGAAACGCCTTTGGAGACAGCTTATGGTAGAGAAATGAACATTCAATTCATGGGCAACAGCTCTGGTGGACATTCCTGCAGTCATCATGCCAATTGCATGCTCCCTCAAAACTTGCGACATCTGTGGCATTGTGCTGTGTGATAAAACTGCACATTTTAGAGTGACCTTTTATTGTAGCCAGCCTAAGGCACACCTGTGCAATAATCATTCTGTCTAATCAGCATCTTGATATGCCACACCTGTGAGGTGGATGGATTACCTCGGCAAAGGAGAAGTGCTCACTAACACAGATTTAGACACAAATATTTGAGAGAAATAGGCCTTTTGTGTACATAGAAAAAGTCTTAGATCTTTGAGTTTAGCTCATGAAAAATGGGGGCAAAACCAAAAGTGTTGCATTTATAATTTTGTTCAGTGTATTTCTTACCTTAGCAATATTTCTGAGATGGAACAAGGCTACCCGAGTGATATTATCTACATGAGCTTCAAATGAAATACCAGAGTCAATAATCACACCAAGATCTTTTCCTGCTGGACAAGATGAAACCAAAAGACCATCCACCATTACTCTGTAATCAGAAAGCTCACTTCTAGCTGCATGTGGTCCTAGTACTAGCACCTCTGTCTTGTCCGAATTAAGCAGGAGGAAGTTAGTGGCCATCCAATGTCTAATGTCCTTTACACATTCTTCTATCTTAATAAGCTGGTGTCTCTCATCTGACTTCGCTGAAACATATAGCTGTGTGTCATCGGCATAACAGTGGAAGCTAACCATGTTTATGAATAATTGCATCAAGGGGTAGCGTATATAGGGAGAAAAGCAGTGGGCCTAAAACAAAACCTTGTGGAACACCAAACATAACCTTGGTATGCATAGAGAAATCACCATCTAGCTCTACAAACTGGTATCGGCCAGTCAAATAAGACCTGAGCCAGGAGAGGGCTGTTCCTTTAACACCAACAACATGTTCTAGCCTATCAAGTAGAGCAGTGTGGTCAGTGGTGTCAAAAGCTGCACTAAGATCCAGTAGCACCAGTAAGGAGACGCAACCCTGATCAGAAGGCATTAACATTTACCACTTTAACCAGTGCTGTCTCTGTGCTATGATGAGGCCTAAATCCTGACTGATACGTTTCATAAATGTTATTTCTATGCAGGTATGAACATAACTGCTGTGCTACATCCTTTTCTAGAATCTTGGAGATAAAGGGCAGGTTTGATATTGGTCTATAGTTAGACAGCTGACAGTGGTCAAGGTCCAGTTTTTTAATCAAGGGTGTGATTACTGCTAGCTTAAAAGATTTAGGCACATAATCAGTGCTTAGGGAAGAATTAATGATTTTTAGAAAGGGTTTGGTAGCTACTGGTAATATCTGTTTAAGGATAGACGTGGGTAAAGGATCTAGGATGCAGGTAGAAAGTTTTGAAGAGGAAATTAGTGAAATTAGATCAGGCTCTTGAAGTGGAGTGAAGCATTCTAAGCTCTGTTCAGAAATAGCTAATTATCTAATGAATTATCTAACAAAAAAATTTGGTTTTATATTAATAGTGAATTTTTTGCCTGATATTGTCAATTTTTTCATTAAAAAAAATCATGAAGTCATTGCTGCTAAATATAGATGGTGTGCGCTTTTCTACAGTGGTTTTAGTCCTGGTTAGTTTTGCTACAGTACTAAATAAAAATTTAGTATAGTTTTTGTTATCTTCGATTAGGGCAGAGAGATACGCTAAATTAGCAGTACTAAGAGAATCTCAGAAGGCTTTCCTTCCATGCTAACTGAAATACTGCTAATTTAGTTTGATGCCATTTACATTCTAGTTTCCTAGCTGATTGTTTTAAAGCTCGTGTGTGGTTGTTGTACCAGGGTGCTAGTTTTTTCTCTTTAATTATTTTCCTTTTAAGTGGAGCTACAGTGTCTAGTGTAACGGAACGTGCAGATCCCGAACACCAGAGGGAACCCTCGCCCAAGTTTTGACTTCATGAACTGACTTCCGGTGCTAGGGTATTTAAACAGCTGTCAGCCCTTTAATTCCTGTGAAGTATCAGCCTCTCTAAGAGCATACTAAGCATTTCCATAGTTTGTCTTGACTTATAGTGTATGATCCCTGCCTGTTCCTATTCGTTTAGTCTTTCGATTTCTGCAATTCAGTTTTGGTTATTGAGTGTTTTTTTTACCGGCTTTTGACCCTTTTGCTTCCCATATCGACTACGAGTCTTTGCCTGCTGTTTATGAATAAAGTTCTGCAAATGGATTCAGATCAACCCGCCTTGAGTGCGTCCTTACAGGATACTTTGCCTGAAGAGAATCTAGCAGAACTACAAGCCGCGATCGTGCATCAAGGGCATGTGATCCGCACGTACCAAGATCAAGTGGCAGAGCTCCAAGCCATGAACACTCAACTACGGAATCAGCCCCCTGCAGCCGTCGCGACACCTGTACCTGCACCAACCCCGTGCAGTGAGTTCCTGCAATTCGCTCTGCCTGAAAAGTTTGATGGTGCCGCCAATTGCTGCCATGGCTTTCTGCACCAGTGTGACAACTTTTGCGCACAGCAGCCTGAAGTCTATGGCAATGAAACCACCCGGTGCACCTTCATGCTGTCTCTGCTGACGGGAAAAGCATTCGACTGGGCTTTGGCGGTGTGGGACTCAGATCCTCAGGTGAAAACCTCAGCTGACTACTTTGCTGACCTGATCAAGGAGGTATTCGAGTACCCAGCAGGAGGGAAAGACATTTCTGTACAGCTGCTGGAATTACGCCAAGGGTCCGCTACGGCGGCGGATTTCGCAATCAAGTTCCCTACGCTGGCGGCGCAATCGGGCTGGAATAAGGTGGCACTAGTGGCAGTGTTCCGCGAAGGTCTCAACGTACAGTAGATCTGAAGGTAGAGATGGCATGCTGCAATACCAACGTCACACTCACAATATATCTCCACCGCCAAAAGTCTTGATAATCTCCGATGCCAGCACCGACTTCGAGCCACAACACCACGTCCCATACCCCGTCGTCTCCTGGAATACCACAGCCCAACAGAGGAAACCATAGAGCCCATGCAACTCGGGAGATCTCGTGTCTCTGAGGGAGAGCGCGAACGTCGCACCCAATTACGGCTGTGCTTCTACTGTGGACAGCCAGGTCATTGAGTCCTCCAATGTCCGGAGAAGCCTAACCAGGTAGATCTCGTGAAACTAGCTTTTAAAGTTCCTCTCCCTGCCGTTTTTCTCCTCAATGACTTTCATTATTCTGTCACTGCCTTGATTGACTCCGGGTTGGCGGTGAATCTGATCGACAGTGGATTGGTGCATGAGCTCGGGATCACCACCATTCCATGCACCCCACCTTTAAGAGTCACTGCAATAAACGATCAACCCATCAGGAAGGGCCTGATCACTCAAGACACACCACTCTTTGACATGCAGATTGGTCTGTTTCATTGTGAAAAACTGAGATTTTTTATCATCTCCTCCCTGTCCAACCCTGTCTTCCTAGGCCTTCCCTGGCTCCAGATTCATGATCCTGTTATCTCCTGGAAGGAGGGGGAACTAAGGGAGTGGTCCACATTTTGCTGTAAGAACTGTTTCTACAACCAGATAACTTTTCCATGCCTTCCCATGTCCGTTGAAAGTCCCGAATCATCCCTCCAAGTCACACTGCCCAAAGAATATCAGAGTTTCGCGGACGTATTCAGCAAGGAAAGAGCAACCAGATTACCACTACATAAGCCATGGGATTGTGCTATCAAGCTTCTGCCTAACACCACACCACCCAAGAACTGCATCTACCCTCTATCTATCCCGGAAAAACAGGCTATGGAGGAATACATTGAAGAGGCTCTCACCGCTGGCTACGTCCACCCGTCAACATCACCAGCTGCCGTGGGGTTTTTCTTTGTGGAAACAAAGGACAGAGGACTATGGCCATGCATTGAATACAGAGTGCTGAATGCGATCACAGTTCCCTATCCATACCCACTTCCACTGGTTCCTGCAGCACTCTAACAGCTACAAGGGGCACGATTTTTCACAAAGCTTGATCTATGCAGCACATATAACTTTATCAGAATAAAAGAGGGAGATGAATGGAAAACCATGTTCCATACTACACACGGACATTACGAGTATTTAGTCATACCATATGGATTCACTAACACTCCCGCGGTCTTTCAATCACTAATTAATGAAGTATTCCATGATATGCTGAACCACTTTGTTATAGTTTATATCAATGATATCCTCATTTATTCAAGCATCCATGAACAACACATTTCCCATGTTCGCGCTGTCCTCCAACGCCTGTTGGACCATAATCTCTATGTTAAATTGGAAAAGTGTGAGTTTCACCGTCCTTCTTTGTCTTTTCTCGGATACGTGATCTCGCATAATGGAGTAGAGATGGATCAAAGAAAAGTTTCTGCCATCACGTCCTGGCCCGAGCCTACCTCGATCAAAGACTTACAACATTTTCTTGGATTTGCAAACTTTTATTGGTGGTTTATTTGGAATTATAGCGCCATAGCAAGCCCACTGACTTCCCTGCGAAGAGGAAAACCAAAGAGAATAAAATGGATCGATCAAGCGAAAACCGCCTTCCAAAAACTCAGGAACAGCTTCTCTTCAGCCCCCATACTCTGCCATCCTAATTACCCTTCGTGGTGCTCTCACAACGGCAATCAGACTCCGGTAAAATGCATCCTTGTGCCTTGTTTTCCCGGAATCTCAAGCCAGCTGAGACTAATTATGATGTGGGTAATTGGGAACTACTTTCCATAAAGGCTGCTCTGGAGGAGTGGAGACATTGGCTGGAGGGGGCTCACCATCCGTTTCTGGTCCTTATTGATCATAGAAATTTGGCGTATCTCAGAAAAAGCAAAGTGCCTCAACCCACGCCAAGCCAGATGGGCTCTGTTCTTTACGAGATTCAGGTTCTCTGTCTCATACTGTCCAGGATTGAAGAACAGGAAAGCTGATGCACTGTCCCGCATCCATGAAACCCAAGACCGGCCAGCATATTCTGAGCCTATGGAACATTATGGAGGAAATTGAGCAAGCCCAGGCAACTGAAGCCCCTCCCCTGACCAACCAAAAACATCTGTTCCTTCTAGCCTATGTCAAAGAGTGATGCAATGGATCCATGACAACTCCAGTTCTGGACACC
Organism: Hemibagrus wyckioides; assembly: GCF_019097595.1. Lineage (NCBI taxonomy): Eukaryota > Metazoa > Chordata > Actinopteri > Siluriformes > Bagridae > Hemibagrus > Hemibagrus wyckioides. The sequence goes on from NC_080713.1 coordinate 30,099,202, forward strand.
CTGGCTTTAGAAGAATTGCTCATCTGATGAGCCACAGTTTATGGTGGCCATCACTTCATCACGAGGTGGACGCATACATCCATGCATGTGCTGTCTGCACCCAGTCACGAACCAGCCCCCAACTACCTGAAGGTTTATTTGAATCTCTGCCAATCCCTCATCGGCCATGGTCTCACATATCTATAGACTTTCTTACAGAGTTTACCTCAGTTTACCTCACGAGTCTAGTCTGAGTTTTGCAAGCAACCTGGGATCAGTGTCAGCCTCAGCTCCAGGTATCACCCTCAGTCCAACGACCAGGTGGAATGACTGAATCAAGAACTCAGAAGGTTTCTTCAAACTTACTGCAGTCGAGAACAACACCGTTGGAGTGAATTTCTTCTCTGGGCCGAATACGCACAAAACTCATTACGCCACACCTCCATGGGCCTATCCCCTTTTCCAGTGTGTATTAAGGTATCAACTCCCCTTGTTTCCATGGTCTGGAGAGCCCTTAGATGTTCTCGCAGTAGATGATTGGTCCAAGCATAGCCAAGAGGTCTGGAAGAGGGCCCATCTTCACCTCCAGAGGGCAATCAGACGGCAGGAAATCCAAGCTAACCGTCGGTGCCGCCCACACCCAGCATACCAAGTGGGTCAGAAAGTCTGGCTCTCCACAAAAAACCTAACACTTAAGCTCCCGTGTCACAAGCTCCCTCGCTTATCAGGTACACTCCATCCTCAACTCCCGTTGCTGGGGCAGTCGCCTCCAGTATTTGGTGGATTGGGAGGGCTATGGTCCAGAAGAACACTGTTGGGTGAATGCCCAGGACATTGTTGACCCCTCATTTCTGGAAGAATTTCATCTGATATAGTGATATACTAATCTACTGATATACTGATCTACTGACATAGTGTTTTACTGACCTACTGATCTACTGACCTACAGATATAGAGATCTACTGATAGTGATCTACTGATATACTGACATACAGATATAGAGATCTACTGATATATTGACCTACTGATAGTGATCTACTGATATAATGACTTACTGATATAGTGATCTACTGATCTACTTACCTACTGATATAGTGATCTACTGACCTACTGATATAGTGATATACTGAAGAAGTGATCTACTGACAGTGGTCTATTGATCTACTGATAGTGATCTACTTATAAACAGATCTACAGATATAGTAATCTACTGATATACCAACCTACCTGACAGCAGTGTCTGATCCTCTGTGCAGCTGAACTAAGAGATAATAACACAACGACTTCAGCCTATTGGGTCACACTGATATATCCCCCCAGCCCAAGCAGACAGCAGACTTTAGTCTGAGTAAAGTAAAGTGATCATGCATATACTTAATAAAAAATGCCATCATTTATAGTGCTAAAAATATAAGAACTTAAGTCAACCCAAAATCTAAATAAATATACAGCTGTTTCTGCCAAAAGGCAACAAAATGAACAAGTCTCATCAATGTCAGAATATTTAGAAATGGAGGGCAGATTTAACAGGACAGATTTAAGAGTTAACTTCTTCAACCTTTTTGGATAAAGAAAACTTGCTCAGCAAAAGCCATTTTTTTGCAATCTGGATCTGGACTTTCCTCTTGGAGTGATCATTTTTTTATTTGAAAAAGTTTGCGAATATACCTGTTGTTTCACTTCTGTTTAAAATGTCAATACTATTCAAAAGCATAACAGGATATATAACATAAGAGAAAGAATACTTCACCTGCAGGAAATCCAGCAGCTGAAGCTCAAATTCAGCCATTTGTTGTACAACAAGGAGAATTGCTAGGAACTGACCATGAGCTGCTGACACCACGCTCATGCAAGCTCTACACAGTGCACCAAACACCAGGCCAGAACCACCCAAGATTGTGTTCCCCGAAAAATTTGATGGTTCTGCTAACCCCTGTCCAGTTTTCTTCAACAATGCAATTTTTCTTTCTCCACCAACCTGACACCTACCACAAGGACTCGACCAAGTGCGCATTAGTAATGTCCCTGCTCACCAGAAGAGCCCCAGACTGGGCATCAGTAGTCTGGGAACATTTAAGCCTAGTACTCCAAGAAGAGTTGCTATGTAAACGGGGTGACATCACCACGGCTATTTGCATGGACAATCTAATCAAAGCCCAACCCCCGACAAGCCCTCTGCAGCCTTATTTGAAGGACTATGGCATGACAGCCCCTATTGAACACCCCAATCCCATGCAGCTCGGGAAAACCCGGCTGTCACCCGAAGAACAGCAATGTTGTCTGCGTCTGCAGCATTGTTTTCCAAGGTGAGAATGATTCCCTGTTCTCCAAGCTTGGTCTTACGTAATCTACTGAAATATGCTAACTGGACCCAAATCTCAGCCCTAGTGGACTCAGGCTTCACCAATCCACCATCAGCTGGTTGAGGACCTCCACCTACCTCTCCTCTACCCCAGTCTGGATCACTGCTGTGGACAGCCAACCCATCAGTGAGGGCTACATAACTCACACATTCGACTGTTTAATGTGGAGGAAATCATGCTGTTTGAATCTCCTCTCCTGCTAAACTGATTATTCTCAGGTTCCCTGGCTACAGGCCCATGACCTTCACATGTCTGGCCAAATAAAGGAACTAACCCACTTTATGTTGAGAACTGCTTCAAAGACATCTCTGTCTATCATGTTATACCATGTTGGTCAAAAACCCTGAAACAAACAACACAGTACTCATACCTAAGGAGTATGAGGATATGAAAGAGATTTTTAACAAGGAGTGCCCCACAAAACTCCGCCTCTCATCGATATTGGGACTGTTCTATAGAGATCCTGCCCAATACATAACCTCCACAGTGCAAGGTGTACCCATTAACAATTCCAGAGACCCAGGCAATGGAGGACTACATAGAAGAAGCCCTCGCTGCAGGCTTGATCTGCCCCTTGATGTCACCAGCAGCTGTGGGGTTGTTGAAAAGAAAGACGGTGGACTCTAACCTTGTATTGACTACCTGGGCCTAAATGCCTTAATGGTGAGGTACCCTTACCACCTACCATACACGCTTCTTTACCAAGCTCGACTTTTGGAGTGTTTATAACCTATTCTAGATCAAAGAGAGGGATGAGTAAAAAACTGCCTTCCACACCGCCAAGGGGCACTATGAATACTCTGTAATGCCACACTGCCTGACCAACAGTGTTCCAGGCATTCAATAATGAGATCTTCAGGGACTTTCTGGATCCATGCGTCATTGTATACATTGATTTCATCTTGATATATTTCATGACCTTCAGAGAACATGTTGCCCAAGTACATACCGTGCTCACTCACTTTCTGCACCACCAATTCATGGTTAAGGGAGAAAAGTGCGAATTTCACCATGACACTGTCACCTTCCTCAGCTACATCATCAGCAGTCAGGGGGTCAAACTGGATAAAAACAAGGTCCGAGCAGTAATGGTGTGGTCCACCTCAGCCACCATCTAAGATCTACAAGAATTTTTGGATTTGCAAACTTTAATCAAAGTTTCATCAGGGATTATAGTGGTCCCTTGACAGCACTGATACATGAAGAACCTAAAAAGTTACTATTGATTGAAACTGCATGGCAAGCCTTGTTAATCTGAAACAGACATTTACCACAGCTCTTATGTTAAAGCATCCGGACCCCACGTTACCCTTCATAGTAGAGGTGGACGTATGTAGTTACAGGATATTGGGTGTCCTCTACCAATGCCACAACGACCTTGGTAAACTGTACACATGTGCTTACGACGACGAGGAGAGAAGTGATAGCAGTCTGTAGTTGTAGTCTGAGGGATCCAGAGAAGGTTTCTTCATTATGGGGATAACCTTGCTCTCTTGAAGGTGGTTGATATATGGCCAGATGCTTTGGATCCATTAAAGATTGTGGTGATGAAGGACAGGAGGTCTTTCCAAATGGATTAAATCTAGTGGGCAGGTCATAGGTTTGCTAGACTGGATGATTTGCTGGATGTCTTCTGCTGCTACGGTTGAGAGATGTGACAATGAAGGAGTAGGGGAGATCTGAGAAGTGAAGGTCTGGCAGATTTACTCAATCTTCTAAAAAAAAAAGTCTCAAGTCTCTGACTTATTGAACCAGTGTTAATGTATTCATAAATAGACCTCAAACCTCTTTTGCATGTCACTCTGAATAAGCCAAAAGCAAGAAATGTAGATGCACGAAGCAACATTCCTTTCGTCTTTTATGGAAAACACCATAAATTTAGTTGCTGCTTGAACGTGTAACAGCAGCAATCACTGGAACATTTTCAGATAGTTGTGTCTGGTCCTGCCATCATTGTGCAGGTGGGTAAAAGTCTTCAAACCTAATTATTAAGCTGACCTGCTTCCTCTGATGGATATGAACGTTAATCGCTGATAATAAACGTATTTATTAAACTGCAATCTGGTGTGAAGTGTGTTATTCAGAGTTATTTAGTTAAAATGATAATGTTTTAGAATTGTTGCTATCACACTTTAATCTCCACACAGAATACCAGTGCAGATTAATATCTTTAATTTCAGAAGATCAACACCTTGATCAAGTGAAACTCTGAAACTGTTAAAAGGTAGATCAAGGTTCTGAGCCATTTTCCTGCATAAGGGATAGACATGTTGACTGGAGACGTTCAGGAGGAACTGAGATGTGAGAGTTTCTTTGGTGCTTTTCACGCTGCATTAACTCTCTTTCTTTTCCAGAGCCATGAGCAGGAACTTCTTGTCCATGAACGAAGAGCTCCAGAACGGTGACATTGTTGGACCTTTTGTCCAACAATGGAGAGTACAAGGCCATCTTTCAGGTAATAGCCTCTGAAAGCTCAGAGAAAGATAACCCGTGCTAGAAAATCTGGATGTCTGTGTGTGAGATTATACTATCAATTCACTAAAAAGGAGAAAGCTAATCTAAGCTAAGCTAACAAATTCACACTGTTATTTTTAGAAGTGTTATTTTAATGCAAAATATTTCAGTTCTTCAGATACAAATAATCTCCACACACTCAAGGACGAGTTACAGCAGAAGTATTTGATTTATTTTTATTCAAAACTTTTTTCTTTTTTTTTGCTCAGAGTGAGGAAGTGTACACTTTCTAGGGCACTTGATGAAAGATTTGGAGGTATTCAGAGTAAAGAGTGCAGTCTTTACTCAGTGTTCAGACAAAACACATCTGATCATCTGACAATCTGAACACTAACGTAATCTGCATGTAAATATTGAGAGAAATATGCTGAGGTACCAAAGTCGCTGAAAGACAGTACGTTTTGAAACAGAGCTGCAGCATGAAGTGATTTTACTTGTGTTTTAAAACATTTGACACAAACAGCAACATAACAGAAAATGAATAGAAGTTCAATTATTTATGAGTTTAAATGGTTTAGATGACAGACATCAGACTGTAAGACATATTCATGATTATTATAAAATGTTTTGTACTATCTGCCCACCAGTATGACTAAACCTTCACGACACAAGTTTTAAAATATTTATTTATTAAAAATTATCATAATTGTGTCACATGAACTCCAGGTAAATGTATTATCTACTATCTGATCAGCATCATGTTCATCACGGCATCACGAAGATCAAAAACACACACCAGCTTCTCTTCAGTCTGAGTCTCCGTCTGATCCATCCGATCTCTCAGCCTGCAGCTCGTCTATCTGTGTCCGACGATGGTGCGAGCGATCAGCTCCTTCATGATCTCATTTGTTCCACCGTAGATGGGCTGCACACGAGCGTCCACGAACGCTCTGAGGACGAGAACATGAGCAAAACACGTCAGAAACCAGCAGAGAAAAAACGGACTCTGGGAGATAACGTCTAGACTGGAGAATACTGTAGAGCTCTAGATTTCTAGATTAGATGACTAAAGTCAGAGCTCAGAAAGTTTATGTAATGGTGCCCTCTGCTGTTCATACAGTTCAGGAGCTACAGGTGTGATACAGTAACTCAAACAAACTAGAAATCTTAAATAATTATTATTTATTATGAATAATGTGTGGACTTAAATGCTGGATCTTTCCTCTGATTGGCTGTTAAGTCTGACTCACTTGGCGATTGGATATTCCCACATGTAGCCCCACCCACCATGCAGCTGCAGACACTGAGTGGCCACTTTATTCTGTAACTCTGATGCCCTGCAGAGAGAGAGAGAGAGACACAGAGACAGAGAGCCGGGGGGGTGTGTGTGTCATCATGAAAATTGCTCATACGGACATAGATACACAGAGAGAGAGAGAGAGAGAGAGAAACTTACCAGTATTTAGCCATGGAGGCGGTGCTGGAGTCCAGCTTCTTCTCACTGTGCAGCTGGAGGCAGTTATCAATGAAAGCTCGACCCACACAAATCTCTGTCTTTAGCTCAGCTAACCGGTGCTGAACTGTCTGAACAGGGCAAGAGAGAGGGGGAGAGAGGGGAGGGGGGTTATATATACATACACACACACACACACACACACACGCACACACACAGTGCTGCTTGAAAGTTTGTTAAGCAGACCAATCAAATTAGACATCCTTAGGAAAGTGGTTGGGCAACACTCATTAAAAGAGAGAGTAAACCAAACAAACCACTGTAGTACCAAGAAGTCAAACAATGCCAAGAGGAAAGGAGATATCAGAGGACATCAGGAAGAAGGTGGTGACAGCCCATCAGTCTGGGGAAGGCTGTAAGACCATCTCCAAGAGATTCCAACTACATCCATCCACTGTAAGACAAATCATCTACAAATAGAGGGTATTCAACATGACCACAACTCTGCCTAGAATTGGATACCCATCAAAACTATCATCAAGAAGCACCAGCACCAACCCGCACGTCACCTCTAGAGAGTTGCAGACCTCTTTGGCAGCATTTGGGGTAAATGTACATGCGTCTACAATCAGACGAAAATTGAACAGACATGACATTTATGGGAGGGTTGCTAGAAAGAAGCCTCTGCTCTCAAAAAGAACAAAGCTGCCCAGAAAGCATTTGGACAAACCAGAGGCCTTTTGGAAGTCCATTCTTTGGACAGATGAGTCCAAGACAAAGACCCTAAGCATTCAAGTAAATCCACCAAGGAATGGCTTAAAAAAGAAGTTTCACACGCTTGATTGGACTAGTCAGACTCCGGATCTCAATCCAATTGAAATGTTGTGGCTAGATCTGAAGCGGGTGGTACATGCCAGTTGTCCTTCCAACCTTTCTCAACTGGTTCTGCAAGGAGGAGTGGGCAAAAATCCCCAAAGATAGATGTGAGAGACTGGTCAGTGGTTACAGAAGATGTTTTGTTGAAGTAATGGCTGCAAAATGAGGTGCCACACGCCACTAAATAAAAGGCTTTACTTACTTTTGCACATACAATAATTCAATCTTTCATGTGTTTTTTTGGCTACTCACAAGATTCCATCTAAACAAACATATGCAACTGATCATATGCAACATACATGTGATATTTAGTTTATAAAAAAGCAGGTGATGAGCAAGAAGAAAATCAAGGTAAAACAACAAAAGTCTGAACAGCTCAAAGGGTTCACAAACTTTCAAGCAGCACTGTATGTACAATACCAGTCAAAAGTTTGGACACATCTTCTAATTCCATGGTCTTTCCTGATGTTTATTTCTTTCTACATTGTAAAACAATGCTGAAGGCGGCCGAAGTCCACAATAATGTCCTTTGAACAGTTGATATTGAGATATGTCTGCTACTGATGCTCTGTAAAGCCTTCATAACGCCTCTAATCTGAGGTGCTGTTAATTAGTGATTTCTGAGGCTGGTAACTCTAAATGAACTTCTCCTCTGCAGCAGAGGTCAGTTTTGGTCTTGCTTTACTGGGATGGTCTTCATGTGAGCCAGTTTCATCATGGTGCTTGATGGGTTTTGCAAATGCACTTGACAATACTGTTCTTACAAGAACTATTCCAGAACACCTGACCATCGTGTCTTAAAATAACAACCGACTGGTGTTTTTTGTTGTCATTACATATGGATTACTTAAGTCCATGTGTGTTAAATTGAATTAAACTGTGTGTCCAAACTTTTGACTGGTAGTGTATATATACACTATATTGCCAAAAGTATTCGCTCACCTGCCTTGACTCGCATATGAAATTAAGTGACATCCCATTCCTAATCCCTATGGTTCAGTATAACGTCGGTCCACCCTTTGCAGCTGTAACAGCTTCAACTCTTCTGGGAAGGCTGTCCACAAGGTTTAAGAGTGTGTTTATGGGAATTTTTGACCATTCTTCCAGAAGCGCATTTGTGAGGTCACACACTGATGTTGGACGAGAAGGCCTGGCTCTCAGTCTCCGCTCTAATTCATCCCAAAGGTGTTCTATCGGGTTGAGGTCAGGACTCTGTGCAGGCCAGTCAAGTTCATCCACACCAGACTCTGTCATCCATGTCTTTATGGACCTTGCTTTGTGCACTGGTGCACAGTCATGTTGGAAGAGGAAGGGGCCAGCTCCAAACTGTTCCCACAAAGTTGGGAGCATGGAATTGTCCAAAATGTCTTGGTATGCTGAAGCATTCAGAGTTCCTTTCACTGGAACTAAGGGGCCAAGCCCAGCTCCTGAAAAACAACCCCACACCATAATCCCCCCTCCACCAAACTTTACACTTGGCACAATGCAGTCAGACAAATACCGTTCTCCTGGCAACCGCCAAACCCAGACTCGTCCTTCAGATTGCCAGATGGAGAAGCGCGATTCGTCACTCCAGAGAACGCGTCTCCACTGCTCTAGTGTCCAGTAGAGGCGTGCTTTACACCACTGCATCCGACGCTTTGCATTGCACTTGGTGATGTATGGCTTGGATGCAGCTGCTCAGCCATGGAAACCCATTCCATGAAGCTCTCTGCGCATTGTTCTTGAGCTAATCTGAAGGCCACATGAAGTTTGGAGGTCTGTAGCGATTGACTCTGCAGAAAGTTGGCGACCTCTTCGCACTATGCGCCTCAGCATCCGCTGACCCCGCTCCGTCAGTTTACGTGGCCTACCACTTCGTGGCTGAGTTGCTGTCGTTCCCAAACACTTCCACGTTCTTATAATACAGCTGACAGTTGACTGTGGAATATTTAGGAGCGAGGAAATTTCACGACTGGATTTGTTGCACAGGTGGCATCCTATCACAGTTCCACGCTGGAATTCACTGAGCTCCTGAGAGCGACCCATTCTTTCACAAATGTTTGTAAAAACAGTCTGCATGCCTAGGTGCTTGATTTTATACACCTGTGGCCATGGAAGTGATTGGAACACCTGATTCTGATTATTTGGATGGGTGAGCGAATACTTTTGGCAATATAGTGTATGTATATGTACAGGCATAACATTCTGATTTTTAACATTCTGATAATTTTGTCCTCAAAGTTGATGCGTTAGATGCAGGAAAAATGGACAAGTGTAAGGATTTGAGTGAGTTTGACGAAGGGCCAAATTGTGATGGCTAGACCACTGGATCAGAGCATCTCCAAAACTGCAGCTCTTGTTCCTGGTCTGCAGTGGTCAGTATCTATCAAAAGTGGTCCAAGGAAGGAACAGTGGTGAACCGGCGACAGGGTCATGGACAGTCAAGTTAATGATGGTTCTGATCAAATCCCTCAAAATTCCTCAGATCTCACTCCAATCATCTGTGGGATGTGTTGGACAAACAAGTCAGATCCATGGAGGCTGCACCTCGCAACTTAAGCCGAGTTCACATCGGATCACTGTTGTTTTCACACTGCACGACTATCTAGGGTAGCATTCAGTTGCTGTTGTGTTCACACTGCACAATGGATCGATGACAGGAGCTTTCACACTGCATGACTACACAATAGGAAGGATCACCGACCACTCTGTCTGGTCCGCAAACTGCGTTTCACAACTGAATGTTTGTGAGAAGTGCTAAAGAAATAATGCAAGAAGACTCTGAATGTGAGATCAGAGTTCTCGCGTGAGATTGGAAGTGGTAAAAAGTTCACCATCCAAATGGTCAGTGCGTGGAACAAAGATTGTGTGTTCTGTATAATGAAACAAATTAATTATATTATAATTAAAGCAATGTGCTGCTGCTGATGCAAATATTTCTGCTTTATTTCTGTTTGATGTAATTGTAAAGCTTATGTATTCTGATACAACTATATTTAAGACATTTTTTTTTTGATAAAAACCTATAATTGTTATTAAACTATAATATTGTGCTCTAACCAAAGTCATGCTTGCTGATACTGTGGTCTATACCTCCTTCCGAACTGACCGCTGCCCTGTATCTCGCTCTCCCATTGGCTTTAGGTCATCACCGAGGTATTTTTCACTCATAACTCCTTTCACACTGCACGACTTTGAGTCGCCGGTATTTAGCATGCTAAATATTTCACGGGCAATGGCAATGCATCAGAGACTCGGTCAGATCGAGTTTTTGTTAATTCACACTGCGTGATTGTCGCGTGCACAAGCTCCAATTTGCCTTGATTTTGGGCATTTGTCAGTGACTGAAAATCAGGTCAAAAATCCTGCAGTGTGAACTTGGCATTACAGCACTTAAAGGATCTGCTGCTAAAATCTTGGTGCCATATACCACAGCACACCTTCAGGGATCTAGTGGAGTCCATGCTTCAACAGGTCAAGGCTGTTTTGGTAGCAAATATATAATATATCAATTATTAAATCATTAAAAATAGTCTAAAATGTTATTATTTTAACATCTCTGGGAGTTTGTAGCTGATTAGGAATAAATTTATCAATTTAAAGTTTCCTGAGTTGTACCAAAAAACAACTAAAATCCCTCAACCTCTTTAATAGCTGGAGAATTCAGATGATGGGGAAAAATCCTTTAAAAATCCTTTTTATTTCAAATAAAAAATATATATATTGTTGAAATACACAAAGAATCTTTAAGGTCTGAAGTACTAAAATTAAATTCCCACCTGCAGGTCAGCCACGGTTTTCCCAAAGGCCTTCCTCTGAGTCACGTAATTCCGAGTCTCCTCAAACATAAACTCACAGCTGGCCAGAGCCATGGCCGCTATTATCAACCGCTCCTGAGAGAGAGAGAGAGAGAGAATGAGTCTATATTCTCTACTGTTCACTAGAGCTGCAACAACTAATCGATAAAATCGATAATGAAATTCGTTGTCAACGATTGCCGTTTAGTTTAGTTGGGGCTGCTCATATTAGTGCGGAGCGTGACGGCAAAATAACACAGCCGCTTGCGAAATGGCGGAGAGTACAGATCAACCGGCAGCAAAAACGTGTGCGTCCCAAGTCATCCAAGGCATGTGAGCATTTTATATCAAACACAACCAACAAGACTGTAACTGCAAGTTATGCAAAGCTGAGCTTGTGTGGCATGGAAGTATCACAGCGATGCACGAGCACATGAAAAGAAAACACACTGGTGTCACGGATGAAGGCAAAACAGCACGGTAAGCAAAAACTGTATATCCTCATCATGTGAAAATGGAACAGTTTAATTAAGTGCTATTGTGTAAAATGTTTGTTTTTCTAACTTCGGGACAGTCGCACTAGATCTGTTCTGCCGCGACTTGCGAGCATCAAATGGTTGCGCAATCGCCTCGCTCACAACATAGTGATGGTGCTACCATAGACCAGCTCACATGAAAACGGTGCAAAGTCAAACACTCAATCTAAAAGCAGCAAATAATAAAATATTAATTTTTTTTAGTAACTGCTGAGGTTTTCAGCGAATGCTTATGCATTTGTGCACCAATGCATATATTCTCCTTTCTTTTTAATCAAGCCTGTTAGCTTGTTGCGTATCTTCACAACTGAGCAAAATATCTGTGTAATTTCTTTTTAACAAAAATTGTCAAAACAATGTTGCATTATATTTTATATTGATTTTTTAAGCATGGTTGTCAACTTGCCATCTGCAATTATCATTAAAAACAATAAAAATATTGCTTTACACAAACTGCTTCACCTTGCATACTCATGCTGTTATTTTGTTGTTGTTGTTTTTTTTAAGAAAGAAACAACTCAGCCTGAGTGAATTTGCTGAAAGGAGAAATCCCCCATGGCCTCCTCAACAAGCAGACACTATAACCCATGCCATCCTGAGTACTGTATGTTGGTTACTGGCATGCAGCCAATGTCAATGGTGGAAGATGAAGGATTTTAAAAAAATGATTAGCATCCTCAGCCCAGGATACTTTCTTCCATCAAGGACCCACTTCACAAAATTGTTTATTTATATTTTGGATTTTTAAAGAAGTTTTACTGTTCAATAACTGGACAAAATTTGTGTTTTATTTAAGGTTTAAAATGTCAAAATTAAAGAAAGTTAAACTCAATATGTGGCTTTTGCATTTTTTAAAGTACACTTTTACACACAAATACCCTGCTTTAGGGTTTTATATAGTTATAATAAGCAAAACATCTAATAAAAAAATTGTTTAGATTTTATCCGATTAATCGATTAATCAAAAAAATTATTGTCAGATTAATCGATTATCAAAATAATCGTTAGTTGCAGCCCTACTGTTCACCCTAAATGGTTTTACATTACAGGTGTAAATAATGCAAGAGCATAATAATAAACATCATCTGAGGAAATAAAAGACAGAATGAAAGAGAGAGAGAGAGAAGCTGCTCGTACCTGAGGCAGTTCGTTCATGAGGTAATAAAAGCCTTTGTTCAGTTCTCCGAGTACAGAATCAGCTGGGAGACGAACATCTTCGAAAAACAACTCTGCTGTGTCCTACACACACACACACACACACACAAAATAAAACTGTGAATGCACCTGTGGCTCAATATCAGTATATGACTGTGTATGTTTATATGTATGTAGTGTGTGTGTGTGTGTGTGTGTGTGTACACCTGTGCTTTCAGGCCGATCTTCTCCAGTTTCCGTCCCTTGGTGAAGCCCTTGGTGCCGCTCTCCACCAGAAATAGACTGAGACCATGAGCTGCTGATTTCACCTCACGATTCGTTACAGCAACAACGATGACCAGGTCACTCATCCACCCGTTAGTGATAAACACCTGAGAGAGAGAGAGAGAGAGAGAGAAAGAGAGAGAGTGAGAGCACAAGAGAGAGACAGACAGAGAGAGAAAGACAGACAGACAGATGTAGAGACAGACAGAGAGAGAGAGAGAGAGTGCAAGACAGAAAGAGGGAGACAGAAAGAGAGAGAGACAGAGGGAGAGATTATAAATTACATTACGTTATAAATAAATCCAAACTTTGTTAACAAAACAGAAAAATATTTCAGCATCTGTTTAAACCTTATTTCCATTGAGGATCCAGTCAGTGCCATCTTGCCGAGCATATGTCTTCACTCCCTGAATATCACTGTACAAACACACACACACACACACACAAAACGGTTCTCACTACAGTACCCGTTCTCCTCCTTGTATTTCAGTAAGATATCTAATATGAACATGTATAAAGGAGTGTGATGCCATGAAGTGACCAAAGCCTCACCTGCCTGCCCCCGGTTCGCTCATGGCGATGGCACCGATACATTTCCCAGCAGCCATCTGGGGCAGGAAGCGCTCGATCTGAGCTTGCGAGCCATAATGACTTATGTACGGCATGACGATCTCCGAATGAAGAGAGAAACCAGGACCTGAACAGTTAGAGTACATCCTAAACACACACACACACACACACTTTCATGACAGTGCTCTAATCATCTTAGAAAGTAAGAGACAGACAAAGAGAGAGACAGACAAATAGAGAGACAGACAGGTAGAGAGAGTGAGACAGGAACACAGAGATACTCACTGTTCCTCCCATGTGATGGCAGCAGAGAGCAGGTCTCCTCCGACCCCACCATGTTCTACAGGCGTGTAAATACCCAGCAGCCCCTGCAGCCCCGCCTTCTCCCACACTTCCCTACTGACCTCACCCACCTTCTCCCACCTGTAAACACACACACACACACATATATATATAGCAATTAAAATGTTCAGAAAAACAAGTAGCTAATTTTTTAAATGTCAAAGGCTATGTCCACAGTAACAGGTTTTGTTTAAAAACTCTGATATGTTTCTATCCGTGTTGGTGTTCCGTCCACACTGAGACGCTATTTTTAGTCAATGAAAACGTATCTTTTTAAAAATGCTCCCCAAAGTAGATAAATTTGAAAACGCTGTTTTTGCCTGACATTGTGGACCGTGAAAAGAAGGCGTTCGAAAACTATGACGCATTTTAGTCATGTGACACAGTCATGTGATCAATTCAGCTAATTTTCTTGACATATCGCCGCAACATTTCAAAAAGCTGGAGCGTCTTCAAAGCGTCTTGCGTTTTCTTCATGCGCAGTACAGGGACAGAAGCATTTTCAGATGTTTCAGTGTAGATGACCAACTTTTGGAGAATGATTACAAACGATAATATGGACATTGAGCATTTTAAGAGGAAAACGTTTTCAAATTTATTATTTAGTTTAGTTTAGGATTAGTGTAGGCATAGTCTAAGCCTTGTATCGTTGTACAGGGTTTTTGTAGACGTGTTACACTCTGACATACTTGTTACACTGTGTCACTGTTACATTGTTACTAGGGATGCAACAATACAGTTAACCCACGGTTCAATATGTACCGTGGTTTTTAACCACGGTTTTCGGTTCGGTTTGGATGGCTTGGCAAATTAAATTAGATTTTTTCCATTATTTTTGCTTAGGTGACAGGAACAGTAAGTATGTTAAGAAGAAAAAAAACTGGTTTTAGTTGCAATTTTCTTTATTTTACTTAAATGCAAAAATCAACTTGTACATATTCATAATGTACTGAAAATAGTGAGATATAAAAATTAGCGCTTGTATGACTTTATTACAGGAGATGGGTTTGGAGTACAGCGCTCTTTTTCCCAATCTGCTCTGTAATGACCAGTAAGGGTGAGATAACTCTCTGTTACCCGTGAGGTCCAACTATCTGTTAGTAGAGCAAGACTTTGTGCTTTAGCCAAAGTTTTTGATTTTTTTGCACGTTTTTCCGTAGAGGTCGGGAAAAAAGGCCGTGTCGGTAGTGTGTAACATGGTTGGAGCACTTTTATAAGTTGCCGAAAGCCCACATCACTGATCACAGAAAACGGCTGCAAATCTTTAGTGATTATTATATTATAATTATTTTTTGTGTCTCCCGGAACCAGTTGTGTCTGAATGCTGGAAGGAATCAGCTAGGGGACTGTTGTTTTTTGGGTACCTGTGTTACCTGCTCTGCCCTCCTGCTTCCAGACAGTGATATCTCTGGGTGATGGAGCTGCAGATGTGTGGTCATGTTGGAAGTATTTCCATGTCAGTAGGTAACTCGTGTGTAACACTGCTTAAACACAGTCATTTTTTTTGTTTAGCATTTTTGTTTCATCGGCATCATAGTCAACAACAAATCCGAAATGTTCCCACACCACAGATCTGAGAGACGGATCTGACACCAGCATCGCTAACATGGTTACCGCCCCTAACTTTAGCGCTCACTGATTGGATATTTACTCGCAGGGATGCGTGTCTGTCTCAGCGCGTAGACATACAGTACAGGCAAACACAAACAGGCAGTTCAGAGAGAAATAAAACACATGGTTATTATTGTTTTAAGGGAAAACCCGAAAAACCACGGTTCACATACGCGTATTGAATAGGAACGGTTCAATATTATATTGAGTATTGTGGCATCCCTAATTGTTACACTCGGTCACTGTTACACTCTTAAACTGTTACACTATGTCACTGTTACATTGTTACACTCTTAAACTGTTACAGTCTTAATCTGTTACATAATCTAACAATGTAAATACTGCAGGTTTCAGTGTAACTAACTTCCTGTGTAGCAGGGGAAAGATGCAAGTGTGTGACAGTGTAAGACTGTAAGACAGTGTAAGACAGTGTAAGAGTGTAGAGATCTTTCTGCTTTTAATCACATGATCCTACAGAATTGAGCAGGAGGATTTCTTTTAAATTGGAAACTCATCAAAAAATGGCTGTTTCCATGGTGAGTGTGTTGGGATGAGGCTGAATTAACTCTGTTCCTCCATAAACATTCAGCTTTAGACCCAGTGTGTGACAGTAACATGTGGTTTAGGGTGCAGCCTCTGCACTTACTCCCTGTGATAAGGAACCACTTCCTCCTTAAAGAACCGCCGGACATTCTGTCTGAACAGGTCGTGCTCCTCAGAGAAAATCCTCCGTGACCCGATGTCCATCAGCGTCTTGGACATCGAGGTCTCAGGGCGAAAGGGGGCAAGTCTGTCCTGCTGCAAGTGCTGCATTCTGGGAAACAAAGAGATAGAGTTAATACAAACCATGTTGGCCAACATAAAGAGCACGACGTTCATACACTAAAGAATTTCAGTCGCAGATTTTTACTCGACACATTTTTATATTACATTTCACTGAGTAACTCGGATAGCAAATCTACCTTTTTCACATCAGAGATCAATTTCAAACAATCCATTACAAACAGGCTCAAATTCAATCATACACATTCATACACAATACATGTAGTGAAATGTTTGTTACGACTGTCCTGTGATGGAAATAAAAATGTAAAAACTAGAATATAAAATATAAGAAAATACACTAGAAGAAAAGAAAAACTTATAAATAAAAAATATCAAGTGTAAAAAGAATATAATACAAAATAAAATAGACTAAAAATAGACTATCATTGTACAATATATAAAAATAAAAATAGACTAAAAATAAGCGACAATAGAATAAGAATAGAACAAGCAGAATAGTGAAAATGTACAGCGAGATGGATGGATGGATGGATGTGGGCAGAATATAGATATAATAGTGTAACAGTTGAAATATTGACATAAATAATTAAAGGTTTATACACAGAGCTCCATTACACAACCTGGAAAGTTCCTGAAATTGAGGTAGAAGCTTCTGATTGGTTGTAATTAAGAGGTAAGTGGCTGTACCTTGAGAGCCTTTCTGCCCCTGACTAACCTCAAAAAAAAAAACTGAACATCCACATGTCTGGATCTTACTTATGATCAATTTCCTACAAACTGTAGGCATCATGAGCATCTGGCTTCTGTACAAACAAACGCGTGAAAATCTGAAAATCTCAACCCACACAAACACGGCATCGAGGTACAAATTAATCTCCAGAGATGAGGGAAGATTCAACTGAACCCCAAGACAGCAGTCAGGGAACTGGAGAAGGAGCAGTATCTACCACTGTATCTATTGTAGATCTATCTTTAAGAGAGTCAATGGCATGACGGTCTGAAATGCTTTCACACCAAGAAGAAGCCGATACTCCAACACTAGCAGGTTTAACCAGTTTTGTTTGAGGGACATTAGTAAGACCAAATCAAACATTTTCTAAACACAAAGAAAAAGCTGGGGTGAGTATTATCAAACAGAAATCCAGATGTTCTTCCCATCTAAATCCTACACCAGTCTGTTCCAGTTAACTACAGTCCAGAGTGGACTGTAATCAGTCTGAAATTCTGAACTCATCGTTTTATTAACATTAACTCAGGTATGAAGTGAACCCGAGGCAGAGTGCTGGATCTGAGCTCTGAGGAATGTTATGAGCTCTGGGAGAATTTACATCCGTGACATTAGAGAACTTTGCTGGAGTCAGTGGAATTCCATAAACAGATAGAATATCAACAGAAATGAAACACACATTCTCTATTCAGTACCTGACAGTGTGCCTGATAATGATCGGTCATTCATGAACAATTTGTTCATTTTGACTGAATCCTTAACATGACCCAGGAACAAGGAGTCGTCTCAGAAAGCAATTTGTTCATTTTGCAATGAACGTGCAATGAACATTTTCTGAAAAAGGTTCCATGTTCCTGTCAGTCTGGTTTTGGCCTTGGTTGATTTATAGTTTTTGTTTTATTCTAAATGTGATCAATGTTTGCATACGTAGATGTGTCAAGGTATTCAGCTATTAACACATAACACTGTAATTATATTCTGCTGAAACTAAGGAAATGAACAAAAGGACTCGGGAAAAGATTTGTTCATTTTGAATCAGAAATCAGAAAAAGTTTTATTGCCAGGTACAGCAAAGGGTCAGCAAGGAGCACTTTACAGTACTAGGAATTTGTCTTGGTGTCAGGTGCGAACATATACACAGGTAAATAAGTTAAATAAATACTGTATAAGGTGACTTGTATGAAAATTAGTGCAATAGAAAAATATAAAAAGTGAAAGTGACTGTAACATATATACAGATGTGAGGAATGTACACAATGTAGAATGAGATAAGTATTGTGTACAAAAGTGTGAGTTTGAATGAACAGTAGTGCAATTTAGAAGGTGGAAGTGACTGTCCGGGTTGGAGAGGGTCATCTGGGGGTAAGTCAGGCACTGTTCAGCAGGCTGACTGCAGTGGGGAAGAAACTGTTCTTGTGGCGTGAGGTCCTGGTCCTGATGGTCCGGAGCCTCTTGCCAGAGGGGAGGGACTGAAAAAGTTTGTTTCCGGGATGAGAGGAGTCGGCTGCGATCTTGGCTGCACGCCTCCGGGGCCTGGAGAGGTACAGCTCCTGGAGAGATGGGAGACTGCAGCCAATCAGAGTGGATGACACGCTGAAGCTTGGCCTTGTCCCTGGCTGTAGCTGCAGCAAACCAGTCTGTGATGGAGGATGTGAGGATAGATTCGATGATGGCAGTGTAGAAGTTCACCAGCATCTTCTCAGGGAGGAGAAACTTCTTCAGCTGCCGCAGGCAATACATCCTCTGCTGAGCCTTCTTGGTGAGGGGGCTGATGTTCTGCTCCCACTTGAGCTCCTGGTTGCTTAACCAGATTCAAAGATCCGAGTCAGTAAAATGATGCAAAATTCCCATCACTAGTGAAGAATTACAACCTTCTCTCAAAATAAAGAGATTTATTGTTACAATGAATATTGGAATTGTTCCTATCAGTTAGGAGAAAAGTTCTGTTTGTGAATATGAGACCAAAACCAGATTATTGTAATTACAAATTGAGAGAAACCAAAGATCAAGCAGTTTTGGATTTCTGAAAAGAAAACTGAGTATAAAATTCCACAGAGTGTGAATCAACCATCTGGATCCGAAATATGGATTAGTTTTTGGTTTCATGTAGAGGATCACAGTGTAATCAACTTTTATCAATTACATCCCATTATAGCATCAAAGGAACTGACAGAAGATGAAAAACAAAAACACAGACACAGGATAACTTACAAAAAAATTCCCAAAAGAAAAGGTTTCAAAGATTCTCTACATCCGTTTTTTCCTTTTTTATTTCTTATTGTATTTCGTTTATTTCACTGTAACGCTTAAGTTCAGTTTTAAATAGACTAATAATCAACTGTTCATTACAGTGTAGTGCATATGTGTCAAACTCAAGGCCCGTACAATTATATCCAATTATATAGCGAGATCATTTTATATATCTTTTTTTTAATGGCCCGGCGATATGAAGCGCCGATAACACACAAACTACAAATCCCATAATGCAGTGCAACAGCTGCCTTACCGAATGATAGGCTACCTCCGATCATTCCCGCATCAATACGTCAGGTCAATCAAGCAGCTGTTGATGTATACAACCCTAACTTCAAGTCAAAGCTAGCCCCTAACGATGGACAAGAGAAAAGTTGAATCTGAAAACAGAGCCTTTCAAAACTGGTGGGAGGCTGAATATATGTTTACTGACATTGCCGGTAAACCTGTGTGTCTTATTTGTGGAGCTAATGTGGCTGCAATTAAGGAATATAATCTAAGATGGCACTACGAGACAAAACATCATGATAAGTTGAAAACCTGAATGCAGAGCAGAAGCTACAGAAGGTAGAGGAGTTGAAGAGGACTCTAACATCACAGCAGACGTTTTTCACCAAAGCAAAATCACAAAGTGAAGCTGCTGTGAAAGCAAGTTTTATTGTGGCAGAGGAGATAGCCAAATCAGCCTGGCCATTTACCGAGGAAGAGTTTCTGAAGAGCTGCATGATGAAAGTGTGCGACATCTTGTGTCCAGACAAAAAGCGGGTGTTTGCAAGTGTAAGCCTTAGC
Organism: Hemibagrus wyckioides; assembly: GCF_019097595.1. Taxonomy (NCBI): domain Eukaryota; kingdom Metazoa; phylum Chordata; class Actinopteri; order Siluriformes; family Bagridae; genus Hemibagrus; species Hemibagrus wyckioides. The sequence goes on from NC_080713.1 coordinate 30,119,139, forward strand.
AGAAATACAGTTGCTGCTCAGGTTTGTGAGTTGGCCACTGATTTGAAAACACAGTTAATTGAAAGAGGCAAAGACTTTGTTGCATACTCCCTTGCTGTGGATGAAAGTACTGACATGACTGACACGGCACAGCTGGACATCTTCATCCGTGGAGTGGACTCCAGTTTGTACATTACAGAGGAAATATTGGACATTAAATTGATGCACGGGACAATGACAGGAAAAGACATTTTTGAAAACGTACATCAAAGTGTAACTGACATGAAACTGCCTTGGGACAAACTTGTTGGACTTACAACAGATGGAGCACCGGCGATGTGCGGTGAAAAAATTGGACTAGTGGGAAGGATGCGGTTAAAGATGCAGAAGGAGAACTGTACTGGTGAGTTGACAGCATATCACTGCATCATACACCTGGCAACGCTGTGCGGTAAAGTCCTAGAAATGGAACATGTAATGAGCACTGTAACGCAAACCGGAAACTTGATCAGAGCCAAAGGTTTAAATCACCGCCAGTTTCAGTCTTTTATGCGGGAAATAGATTCAGAGTTTGGCGATATGCCTTATCATATAGAGGTACGGTGGCTTAGTCAGGGAAAGGTTCTCAATAGGGTTTTTGACCTGGGTGAGGAAATCTGTCAGTTCATGGACAGTAAAGAAAAAGACTCCACAGTTCTGCAGGATGAAAAGTGGAAATGCGAGTTGGTGTTTCTGGCTGACATAACTACTCATCTCAGCGTCTTAAACCTTCAGCTCCAGGGACGGGACAGCATGATCACTGATATGTATGATGCAGTGAAGGCATTTCAAGTGAAGCTGCGCTTATGGGAGACACAAATGCACCAATGCAACTTATCTCACTTTCCCTGTTGCCAAGTAATGTTGAACCAAGTCAGCTCCACGGTGTTCCCAAATGCACACTTTGCTGATAAACTGAGCGCACTTCGCACTGAGTTCGCACGGCACGTTGGTGACTTTGAAGCACAAAAAAGTAATTTCGAGCTGTTTCTTGACCCATTTGCCGTCGACGTGGAAACTGCACCTGTACAGATTTAGATGGAGCTGATAGAGCTGTAATAATAAATAAATAAATAAATAAAGCAGTGTAATGGAACACTAAAGGCAAAGTACGACACTGTGGGGCTCGCACAGTTTACTCACTTCATTCCTGAGGCAATGCCCCAGCTCCGTCTACATGCGGCTCGAACCTTGTGTATGTTTGGTAGCACGTATCTGTGTGAGAAGCTGTTCTCTGTGATGAAGATTAACAAAACATCATACAGGAGTCGTCTCACTGATGAACACCTGCAGTCCATCCTGAGAATCTCTACAACACAGAACCTTACCCCAAACATAAACAAACTTGTTGCCAAGAAAAGGTGCCAAGCATCCAGTTCTGACAAAATGGCATAAGAGCAAAGAAAATGGAATGTTTTGATTTGTTATTATATTATATTATATTATATTATATTATATTATATTATATTATATTATATTATATTATATTATATTATATTATATTATATTATATTTTCAGGTTTTTTTGCAGCATGTTCATATTTTGAATTTGTAGGAGATATTTGACAGGAGATATTTTTATGGAGAGCAAAATATTTTAAGTTATTTTAAGTTTATTTATTTTGGAATAATATTGTATCCTGTCTGTTTCAATTCATATTTATGTTCAGAAAACATTTAGTTTTAGTCTATTCAATAAATCTTTATCCTCTTCGGCCCGTGACCTAAAGTGTGCTTTGAGTTTTGTCCCCCTGAGCAATTGAGTTTGACACCCCTGATGTAATGTATATAGTGTAAACTCTACATAGTCTATAGTTTAAACATTATTTACACTATAGACTATGTAGATTTTATACTATATACATTACACTGTAGTGTACAGTTTATTATTAGTCTATTTTTGCGTGCGTATATGACATTTCCCATAAACAATTATTTAAATTAACCATCAAATATTGCCCCAAACTCTTACTTGTGTACAACAAAAACATATCTTTACAAAAGTTTAATGTAAATATAAATATTAGATATAATCAATATTAATAAAAAATGATTAGGTAAATACACATACATAAAAAAGTTTTTTCCTTTTGGATTGTTCCTTTAAGTTACCCCCAAAATATGGATTAGTTTTTTTTTGTTTTTTTGTTTGTTTGTTTGTGGGTCATTTTATTTTTTATTTTATTTATTAATGCTTGAACAACAAATACATAACAAAAGTGGCAGTGGTATACACAGAAAAAATAAATAAATAAACAAATAAATAAAATATTTTTAATAAATATTAACTATACATCTATATATAAAACCAATAAACAAATACATTAAAAATAAAAAAATAAAATAAAATAAAATAATGAAATGCCTTGCTAAATCACAATTAAGTAAACGTACTAAATAAATACACCATTTTTTAACAGTTTTTTTGTTTGTACTCATCCTTAATGGTGCTTATAATAATTATCTAATTCCTTAAATACCCCAAGGAAAAAGGTTTCTGATTGCTATGACGTCACGAAGCGGCGCTGACGTGACCTTGACCCTTCGTTTTTGTTTCCCGCCCACAGTGAACTTTACCCCAGTAACCTCTGTGCAGGTATAAATCCAATGTGTGTGTGTGTGTGTGTGTGTGTGTGTGTGTGTGTGTGTGTGTGTGTGTGTGTGTGTGTGTGTGTGTGTGTGTGTGTGTGTGTGAGTGAGTGAGTGAGAGTGAGAATGAGAATGAGAGTGAGTGAGTGAGTGTGTGTTGGATTTGGTGTAGGACTGTGTGTAATAAATAAAGTGGTAATTAAGGGTATTTTACCTGCAGCACTGAAGCACTGGCGCTGATTTAATCCTGCACCGGAAGCTGCTCACACATCTGGACAACATCGTTTTAATAATCTGCAAAAACTGTCTTATATCTAACCACTGAAGAGCCCGGTAAACATCGAGTAAGAGTCAACGACTGTGTGTGTGTGTGTGTGTGTGCGTGTGTGTGTGTGTGTGTGTGTGCGCGCACGTGCGCGTGTGTATGTGTGTGTCAAAATAAGAGCTCTGATTCCCTGATCATAGTTAATGAGATTGCACGAAATAAATAATATATGCAAATATCTCGTGGTTATATGCAAATTAGTGGGGGGGTTCATTATTTACAATATGACTTCCGGTTCTAACGGATCTTTAAAAAAAACTAAAGGAGTGACACATCACTGTTTAAATGAATTACTTCATGTAATTAATTGTTTGGAAAAAAAACCCACCATAGTGCAAAGTACAAACAGAGCCGCAGGAAATGTGTTGTGTGTAACCATGGTACCGGCGCTGTATAATAAACACTCGCGCATGTACACAATGGATGGACTAAGCCCAGCTTCCGCTCAGTCCAAAAATAATAAAGCAATTAGAGCTTGTATATAATAATAATTAACATATTTATCTAATATAAAATGTTCTAAAATGCGGTTTTTCTGGGTAAAGTTCAACAAATGTCAGTTCTGTAATTCTGTCAGTCCTGTAAGTGTTCCGCCACCAGAGGGCAGTACGAGCACATTGTCAACCTCTTCCAGGTTATATAGTGCCGCGTTTTTCAACCTTTTTTGAAGCATGTCACATTTTTTACATTTAAAAAATCCTACGGCACACCACCAACCAAACATATTACAGTATGACACACTGTAGCCTAACACAATAAGTATATATAATGAAAGTTTAATGTCCCAAGTTGTCTGTTTCTCAGTAAGTTGTCTTTATTTCTCAAATATACATTACTGCACAACAAAATTCTTTCTTCACATATCCCATCCCTGGAGGGGGCAGCTTGGCACTGCTGGGCCTCAAACCCCAATCTTCTGGACAGCAACCCAGAGCCTTAACCACTTGAGCTACCACCACCCCACATGTAAACCAGTATGGAGGTTTGCAAAATAGTCTGCATTCTTGTTTTGAAGCAACGGGTGTTGCGTTTGGAGATTTGGTGTTTAAGCTTTTACCCCACACACCAAACATAATGAAGTGTTGAGGTCAGATCCGAATAAAAGTAAATCCAAATGAAAATGAGCTTTCACTGTACTGCCTCAAGCTCACCATTATTGCTTTCTTTTGACCAACACTCATACTAGGGCCTTCACATGGGTCAGAATTCTGTCCAGGGTCCAGTTCTGAGTTTGCACTTTTCCATCACAAATATTTATCCACTGATGTCACTGCTACCTGTCACCTGCATCATTAAATCATTAATTCTATTGTCAAGGTCATTATTGAGCTGCTGACATGGAGGAGTATTTCCATTATTCTGCCAGTCACTACATCACAGGTACAGGCGCTCAACAATGGCAAATTATTTCTAGTAACTAAGTCATCATTTTTTTGGACCAATTAATTGTAATTTCCCACGGTACACCTGGAGATCTCTCACGGCACACTTGTGCACCTCAGCACAGTGGTTGAAAATCACTGCTATGGAGAACCATGAAGATAACAACTGAAGAACAAAATAGAGCAAAAGATACAAACATAATAAATCAGATATGAAGTGTGAAATAAAATAAAATAAAATAAAGAATAAAATGAAGACAATGAATAAATAAATAAAGTATTGTAATTAATGTTAAATAAAATTGCCGATTAATATTATTTTATTTGAAATGAAACCATGTTTAATGGCTGTTTTTAGTTGACTAAGAATTAATACCTGAACTATCAAAACAGTGATGTCTGCTCTGTGTGTGTGTGTGTGTGTGTGTTGTCAAAAGCATCACATCTGGCCGCTCATTTAGCTGCTGGTTCTGATGTTGACGCTCGGGGTGACGCAGGTCAGTAGGGGTTGCCAGAGTGGATTGATTTGTGCTGACAGAGCAGGTTAATGTGTGTTGATAAAGTAGATTAATTCGGGTTTCCATGATTGATTAATCTGTGTTGCCAGAGTGGGTTGATTTGTGTTGTGTTGTCAGGACAGGTTAATGTGGGTTGCCAAAGTGGATTAATTCGGGTTTCCATAACTGATTAATCTGTGTTGCCAGAGTGGGTTCATTTGTGCTGACAGAGTAAGTTATTGTGGGTTGCCACAGTGGATTGATTTATGTTGTCAGACCAGGTTGGGTTGCCAGAGTGGATTATTCTGGGTTTAGTTGCAGATGGATTAGTTAACCTAGATCAGGGGTGACCAATCATATGCGCAAAGGGCCGGTGTGGGTGCAGGTTTTCATTCTAACTGAGCAGAAGCCACACCTGAGTCTAATGAAAGCCAAGATCAGCTGATTAGCCAGTTGGAATCAGGTGTATCTTCTGCTTGGATGGAATAAAAACCTTCACCCACACCGGCCCTTTCTGGATAAGATTGGACACCCGTGATCTAGATAGTCTGTGTACACCTCTAGTTATATGTATCTCTAGTTGCATAATGTGCAGTGTTCAACAGTGTGTTTAAAAATGTTAACCTTCTTCTAACTCATCCTGCATGTGTGACTGTAAAAACTGTCAAATAATCAGCTGCTTTAAAGCTCAGTTTATATTTTAAAAATGATAAATGAGAGAGATCAGTACAGCGCCCCCTGCCTGCAGAGAGATTTATTACAGTGGAGATTATTCCAGAGTTAAAGGTCACACTGATAGATGCGGCTGGGAGTTTGTTATTTCTATAGCACTGATGTCTGTTTTGTATCAATCTGGCAACCCGCAGCACGTAGGCGGATATTGCGCACGAGCGCTCCGTTTACTCCCGTTATTCAGCTCGCAGGAAGAGCAGGTGTCTCTCTCTCTCTCTCTCTCTCTCTCTCTCTCTCTCTCTAACACACACACAGAGGCTGATCCGCGCGCTGCTTTATAAACTGACCGTCGCGCGCTCCGCCATTACAGGAACGCGGGCACGAGGATGAGGATGATGGTGAGGATGGTGAGGATGATGAAGACGCTGAGGATGAGCACAGTGGCGATTTTTCTCTTCCTCTCCATCACAACTGCACTTTTAGACCAAACACAGGCCTTTCCTACAGCATCTGCACCACAAGGTACACCACCTCTCTCTCCTTATTATTATTATTATTATTATTATTATTATTGTTGTTGTTGTTGTTGTTGTTGTTCCATCACATTATAATATCGATTGTACTACTGAATATATGATACTGATTCTTTCTTTCTTTCTTACTTTCTTTCTTTTTTTCTTTCTTCTTTGTTTCTATTATTTGTAGTATTATATTTAATATCTTTATAGATTTAGTATCTAAAACATTTTAAAGTTGATGATGCAGCAGTATGTGTGTGTGTTCTAAGTGTTATTCCTGGCTTTGTTGCTTTAAGAAAAAAAATCTCTGCTATAATTTACACGTCAAAGACAACACAGTGAAAACGTTATTATTAATTACTATAAAAAATAGAAATAAAATAAAAATAGAAAACTCCTTTATAAATGACTCATTTAAGAGTGGAAAGGTTACAGACGATCTGAGAAAACTGTTATAGGTCATGTATAATAGATAATCCTTCAAATATGAGCAAAGAAAACTGCTATGAAAACGTATTAGAAAATATTATTAGAAAATTTTATTAGAAAATTTATTTAAGAAAAACACTCAATTAAGTTCAAGATTTAAAAAACAAAGGAAGTTTGGTGAATATGATCCAACAAAACTGCTATAAAAATGTATTAGAAAATTTATTTAAAAACACAAAAAAACCTCAAATTAAGTTCTGGATGAAGATTGCAAAGAAGTTTTATGAGTCTGTCTACCTGTGTCCTGTCGGTTTGTGTAACTGCAAACGCTTTAACTCCTCGAGGTTTCAGCAGTAAGGCAGGCGATTAAACACTGCGCTGCTGTTCTTCTGCTTTACTCTGTAACTCAGAGATGGAGGATTTTCTCTGGGTTCCTCAGAAATTAGTGGAATTTTTTACAGAATAAAGGATATGAAGAGTTGTGTCAGGTTGATTGTGTGTGTGTGTTGCGTGTGTGTGTTGCGTGTGTGTGTGTGTGTGTGTTGCGTGTGCCTAGCGCTCTATTTCCATGGCGGTTGAATGGTTTAGCCTGTAATCAGATTACTCTTCAGGCTCCTGGCTCTGAAGCTGCAGGTCCGATAACCACGATGACTCAGACCCCAGAGCCGGAATTACACTCAGACTCACACTGAGGATCAAACACAGCTCGGGTTTATTTCTTCTCGGAGATACGCTCAGATAACACACACATCATACTCACCTGTCATACTCTGATTTAACTGTGTTAGGATGCAAACACACACACATGTAATTTGTGTTAAAAAAAAAACCAGTTTGCTTTCTTTACTAAACGTGTGTGTGTGTGTGTGTTTGTGTTTGCATCCTAACACAGGTAAAGCAGAGTATGACAGGCAGCTAACAGAGGAGAGACCACTTCAGCAGCAGGTAGCAAGTGTGTGTGTGTGTGTGAGAGAGAATGTGTGTGTGGTATATTACAAAAGATAAGCACTCCCCTGCTGTAGATGTTTTAATCTTCAGTATTTAGTTATTGCTCTGAGTTTAATGCCATTTTGCATTTTTCTGGACAGATGGCAGAAGCCGACAGCAACAGTAAAACAGGTGAGTGACAAAAACTCTGAGTACTAGAGTGTACTCGGCATATCTGAGCGATCAGACGGAAGAAATCTTTAGCTGTATTTATCGGTCACTATTGTCACTTTCAGAGCCGAAGCCCACGCAGACGTCTGAGTTGCGTCCAGACGACGATGACATCACACTGCTGAGGTCTCTGGCCGAGAAATCCCGAGAGCTGAACAATGAAACGCCAAAATCAGATGCCACAGAGGACGAGGGCGATTCCACCAAGAACAGGAGGCTAGCAGATGACTATGACACCACCAAGAACGGTCTCGACAACAAATACCGAGGTAACACCTGAGATTGAGACTGGGGTAACACCTGAGACTGAGGTAACACCTGCAACTGAGGTAACACCTGCGACCGAGACTGGAGTAACACCTGAGACTGGGGTAACACCTGAGACTGAGGTAACACCTGCGACTGAGACTGAGGTAACACCTGAGACTGAGACTGGGGTAACACATAAGACCAAGACTGAGACTGAGGTAACACCTGAGACTGAGGTAACACCTGAGACTGAGACTGAGACTGAGGTAACACCTGAGACTGAGGTAACACCTGAGACTGAGACTGAGGTAACACCTGAGACTGAGGTAACACCTGAGACTGAGACTGAGGTTATACCTGAGACTGGGGTAACACCTGAGACTGAGACTGAGGTTATACCTGAGACTGAGGTAACACCTGAGACTGAGGTAACACCTGAGACTGAGGTAACACCTGAGACTGAGACTGAGGTAACACCTGAGACTGAGGTAACACCTGAGACTGAGGTAACATCTGAATCTGAGGTAACACCTGAGATTGAGACTGAGGTAACACCTGAGACTGAGGTAACACCTGAGACTGAGATAACATCTGAGACTGAGGTAACACCTGAGACTGAGACTGAGGTAACACCTGAGACTGAGGTAACATCTGAGACTGAGGTAACACCTGAGACTGAGGTAAAACCTGAGACTGAGACTGAGGTAACACCTGAGACTGAGGTAACACCTGAGACTGAGGTAACACCTGAGACTGAGGTAACATCTGAATCTGAGGTAACACCTGAGATTGAGACTGAGGTAACACCTGAGACTGAGGTAACACCTGAGACTGAGGTAACACCTGAGACTGAGGTAACACCTGAGACTGAGACTGAGGTTATACCTGAGACTGAGGTAACACCTGAGACTGAGGTAACACCTGAGACTGAGATAACATCTGAGACTGAGGTAACACCTGAGACTGAGGTAACACCTGAGACTGAGGTAACACCTGAGACTGAGACTGAGGTTATACCTGAGACTGGGGTAACACCTGAGACTGAGACTGAGGATATACCTGAGACTGAGGTAACACCTGAGACTGAGGTAACACCTGAGACTGAGGTAACACCTGAGACTGAGACTGAGGTAACACCTGAGACTGAGGTAACACCTGAGACTGAGGTAACATCTGAATCTGAGGTAACACCTGAGATTGAGACTGAGGTAACACCTGAGACTGAGGTAACACCTGAGACTGAGGTAACACCTGAGACTGAGATAACATCTGAGACTGAGGTAACACCTGAGACTGAGACTGAGGTAACACCTGAGACTGAGGTAACATCTGAGACTGAGGTAACATCTGAGACTGAGGTAACACCTGAGACTGAGGTAAAACCTGAGACTGAGACTGAGGTAACACCTGAGACTGAGGTAACACCTGAGACTGAGGTAACACCTGAGACTGAGGTAACATCTGAATCTGAGGTAACACCTGAGATTGAGACTGAGGTAACACCTGAGACTGAGGTAACACCTGAGACTGAGGTAACACCTGAGACTGAGATAACATCTGAGACTGAGGTAACACCTGAGACTGAGACTGAGGTAACATCTGAGACTGAGGTAACATCTGAGACTGAGGTAACATCTGAGACTGAGATAACATCTGAGACTGAGGTAACACCTGAGACTGAGACTGAGGTAAAACCTGAGACTGAGACTGAGGTAACACCTGAGACTGAGGTAACACCTGAGACTGAGGTAACACCTGAGACTGAGGTAACACCTGAGACTGAGGTAACACCTGAGACTGAGACTGAGGTAACACCTGAGACTGAGACTGAGGTAACACCTGAGACTGAGGTAACACCTGAGACTGAGGTAACATCTGAGACTGAGGTAACATCTGAGACTGAGACTGAGGTAACACCTGAGACTGAGGTAAAACCTGAGACTGAGGTAACACATTCATTCATTCATGTTCACTAAAACAGCCTGTGACAGCGCACTGTTATACAGTGTTTCTATATTCACTGTGTCTCATTTTGGATGCTGCGTCCTCCGGAGATTGCAGTTTGCTGCATACGGCATCAAGAATAACTTTTTTGAGAAAAGTAACCGTAATAAAATGGACTATTCCTTGTGAGGTGTGAAATACTGTGGACTTTTCTTTTTCTTTTTACTTTGTTATTTAACAGTTGATTAGTATCTATGGCCGAGGCGTCATAATGATGCTATAGAGGTGGATTAATTCAGGAAGGACACCAGTGAAGGCCTTGGTGTGAAATACACGACCCGCCACTGTACAACACACACCACAGCACACCACAACACACACCACATACACCACAACAAACTGTAACATAAACCACACCCCAACAGACTGCACAACACACACCACATACACCACTACAACACACACCACATACACCACTACAACACACACCACATACACCACAACACACACCACATACACCACCACAACACACACCACATACACCACTACAACACACACCACATACACCACAACACACACCACATACACCACTACAACACACACCACATACACCACTACAACACACACCACATACACCACAACAAACTGTAACATAAACCACACCCCAACAGACTGCACAACACACACCACATACACCACCACAACACACACCACATACACCACCACAACACACACCACATACACCACTACAACACACACCACATACATACACCACCACAGCACACAACACATACACCACAACACACACCACAACACACATCACATATACACACCACAACACACACCACATACACACACCACATACACCACCACAGCACACAACACATACACCACAACACATACACCACCACAACACACACCACATACACCACCACAACACACACCACATATACACACCACAACACACACCACATACCCCACAACACACACCACACACACACACCACATACTCCACACCACACACCACATACACCACACACCACAACACACACACCACAACACACACCACATACACCACAACACATAACAACACCCACACACTGGGGCAGAAAGTATAAAGTGCTGATTTATACTGAGGACACATGATGGTGATGTAAGGTGCATTAGCTGTGATCTGAAAGCTGTATAAATGAATGTCTGGCTCAGGAAGTGTGTGTGTGTGTGTAAGACGGGGGGGGGGGTAATCCTGTGACCGTCTGCTCTGTGAGACATTCAGAGTGTTAAACTCCTGTCTGTCACTGCAGGACATTCTCACACACACACAATAAAGATTTCATTATTATCACTGATTGTAGTAAAACAAAACTTCTTTTAACAGATCAACAGATCTGTGTGGGATCTTGTGTGTGTGTGTGTATCTATGTATACTGCATGTATGTAGCTGCATGGGATGAACTGCAGCGCTGCAGACATCAAGCTTCTGTTCTGCGATTTCAAGTTTCATGGTCAGGATTTAATCCTCACACAGAAACATCGAGCGGGCGAGTCAGCACAGATCCGATTACACAGTCAGACAGAACGGAAATGTAGCCAGAACCCATGCAGACACGGAGCAGATGCTCAATGTGACCTCACACACACACACACACACACACACAATGAATCACAGACACAAAACACACACACAGACCCACATTCACACATGGACGTACACTTACATAACCAGCACTCACTACAAAAGACGCACACACACACACACACACACACACGCACACACTCCAGTCAATAACTTCAAAGGCAGCCGTGTCTGTGAAGCTCAGTCTTTCAGCTCCTCCTTTAATCGATCAAAGACCTGCTTATTTTCTGTAACTGCACCTTTCTACTTACACCCTTGTTTCTTCTCATGTTCTTGTTTTGACGTTCTCCTTCTTCTTAGATGATCCAGAGAGCTTGCACCAGCTGGATGGAACTCCTCTCACAGCCGAGGACATCGTCCAGAAAATTGCCAACAAAATCTATGAAGAGGACGATCGCGGAGTGTTCGACAGAATCGTCTCCAAACTCCTCAAACTCGGACTGGTGAGAGGCGAGAACTTGACCTTCAGACCTTCCTTACTAGGGTTCTAATTTTTTGGCAACCCCAGTCTTTAGGATTCTATCTATTGGTCAGTCCCATTCATTAAGGTTCTATCTATTGGTTAGTTCCAGTCATTAGGGTTCTGTCTATTGGTTAGTTCCAGTATTAAGCGTTCTGTCTATTGGTTAGTTCCAGTTGTTATGGTTCTGTCTATGGGTGAGTTCTGTTTATTGGTTAGTTCCAGTATTAAGGGTTCTGTCTATTGGTTAGTCCCAGTTGTTAGGGTTCTGTCTATTGGTTAGTTCCAGTCTTTTGGGGTTTGGTCTGTTAGTAAATCCTGGTCTTTAAGGGTTTGGTCTATTGGTTAGTCCCAGTTTTTAGAGTTCTGTCTATTGGTTAGTCCCAGTCTGTTGGGTTCTACCATTTGGTTAGTCCCAATATTTATGGTTCTACTTCTTGGTTAGTCCCAGTCTTCTGTTCATTCTGTTCATTGGTTAGTCCCAATCTTTAGGGTTCTGACTATTGATCAGTCCCAGTTTTTGGGGCTCTGTCTATTGGTTAGGCCCAGTCTTTAGGGCTCGGGCTATTAGTTAGTCCCAGATTTTAGGATTCTGTGTATTGATTAGTACCAGTCTTTACGATTCTGTCTATTGCTTAGTCCCAGTCTTTAAGGTTCTATCAGTTGGTTAGTCCCAGTCTTTAGGGTTCTGTCTATTGATCATCCCAGTTTTTAGGGCTCTGTCTAATGGTTAGTCCCAGTCTTTAAGGTTCTATCAGTTGGTTTGTCCCAGTCTTTAGGGTTCAATCTTTTGGTTAGTCCCAGTCTTTAGAGTTTTATCTATTGGCTAGTCCTAATATTTACGGTTCTACCTCTTGGTTAGTCTAGTTTTATTGTATTGACCCTTATTTTGTCCTGCTCCAGTCCCAGGTTCTAGTCTCGGACAGTTCTCATGTCAAGAAGCACATCGTGAGTCAGTGAGGTTTCTTTTCCGGCTGTTGTTCTGTTTTGAGGTTTTATTGTGTGATTAAAGAAATTTGTCAGAATCACATTTTATTTTCTTCTCACTTTATTTTTCTTCTCAGCTTTACTCCGAGAACCAAATCTGATGTTCACGTTTCATACAAAGAGAACATTTTTTTGTCCTTCCTTTTCATCCCTCCTGCTTTTTTCAGGCCATCTGTTCATTTTTAGAACAGAACTCCTACTCGTTCTCCTACGCTTCGGACTCAGTTCTGCTGAACCACCACACACACACACACACACACACACACACACATTCAAACATGACTGCACAAACTTACTGAAGTTTTCATTCTCTCTGTGTGTGTGTGTGTGTGTGTGTAGATCACTGAAAGTCAGGCCGACACTCTGGAGGTTGAAGTTGCTGAGGCTTTGCAGGATCTGATCACCAAAAACGCCAAGAACAACGAGATCCAGGAGCTGAACGACAACAACAGGGTAAAGTGTGTGTGTGCGTGTGTGTGTGTGGGTTGTGTGTGTGGGTTGTGTATAACAGCAGCAAAGTTTTCATGTTTGATTTAAAAATTTGATAAATTTTCTACCTCTCCTTTTTGTTCCTTTTTTTTCTTTTCTTTCTGTCTTCATTTTTTTCAATCCATTTTGTCCATATTTTCTCTTTTCTCCTTCTCCCATCCTTTTTTTCTTTTATTTTTCATTTCATTTTATTTCTATTTTTCTCTTTCTGTTATCTTTTACTTTTTATTTTCACTTTCTTTCTCTCTCTCTCTCTCTCTCTCCCCTCCTTCATCTCTCTCTCTCTCTCTCTCTCTCTCTCTGCAGGAAGAGGAGGATCGTCCCATACGTCGGTTTGATGATGATGAAGATGATGTTAACGATGATGTGAATGATGAAGAGGTTAATGATGATGATGATGATGATGATGGTGGTGATGAAGAGCAGGAGGAGGAGCTCCGAGATACTGATGGAAACTGGGATGGAGTGAGTGAAGGAAACGACAGGAACGAAGTGAACCCTGAGGATGAGCTGCAGGACCTGCAGTATTTCCCCAACTTCTACAGACTGCTGAAGAGCCTGGACTCAGGTGTGTTCAGGGTGCAGCCAGGCTTTATTACTGAAACCACAGGCCAGGATTCAGACTGAGATATGAGTGAGATATGACTGAAATAACCTGAGCTATAAGTGAAAATTGACTAATTTATGATTCACATATGAGTGAGATATGACTGACATATAAGTGAGATATGACTGAGATATGAATGAGATATAATTGAGACATGATTAAGATATGATTGAGATATGAGTGGGGTTAAAGTCTGTACAAGTAGCAGATGATGTCTGGGTCAGATTATGTGTGTGCTCAGTCCAACACGAGCGCACACACACATACACACACACACAAACACACACATCCACACATTTTTTATCCAAGCTTTAAGAACCATATCTCAGACTCAGGGGTGAAGTGTGAACTATACGCAGGTGACTTTAATAATGTGTGTGTGTGTGTGTGTGTGTGTGTTTTAGAGCAAGACGCTGAGGAAAGAGAGACTCTCATCACCATCATGAAGACACTCATTGACTTTGTTAAGATGATGGTGAAGTACGGCACCATCACACCTGAGGAGGGCGTGTCCTACCTGGGTAAGAGGCTTGATTCCTACACACACACACACACACACACACACCAGGTAGAATCCTCAAACTCTTCTTGTGTTTCCAAAAGTTTGATTCTTTTAAAAAAAAAAAAAAAACTTTTTATCCCTTTATAGTCACAGGGAATTAATTCCTGTTGTCACTTAAACAGCCTTTCGCCTCATCAGCCTCGCTTTATTCTCTCTACAAGACAAAAACAACACAAAACTCAGCTTATCTTGTTACCATAGAAACCAGAAAGAAGCATAAAAATATCTTTGTGCTGAAGTTGTGGGAAAGTTCTGTCAGTTCCACACTGCGCTGACACTGGAGACTCCTTCCATCAGCGCCTCCTTCTCCATGTCAGTGTTCACTCGGAGCGCTCGCTGCACATGCCCCTGTGAATGAGCCATTACTATGGCAACCATAACTGTACGTGTGTGTCGAGGGAAAACAAAAGAGGTCGATCATGACTGTGGTGCTTTTGTGTGTATTGAATAACAAGCTCCTCTTATCAGAGCCCCACACACACACACACACACACACCAGCAGCTGTCTAATGTTTAGAAAAGCCACTTTATTGTTCTCGGATCCCAGCTCGTTCATTTTATTTGAAAACGTTTTTCCATGATGAGGCCGGAGCATCGTTTACACCGGATGAGGAATAAGGTTTTTTTCTGATCGTAATCTTATTTATCGACTCATTTAAGCGATTCAGTCTTTTATTCGACTCAGCATTTTGGGAAAATGAAGAACGAATAATCGAAGATGATGAAAATATAAAAATAATAATAAAAAAAAACTGTATAAAATTTAGTCTAAAAATTCTAAAAGTTTTCCATTCTGAAGAAGCCCTTCTCTCTCATTTGCATACAGGAACATGATTGGCTCCTCTAGATCATGATGCAATAAAACTTAGCAGTTAAAATGTTACCATCTGCTCCAGCGTGTCTCTTCGTATCCCTTCATCTGAAAGGATTATAATCATGAAAACACACATTTTGGATTGTACAACATATTTTTTATTATTAGTATTCATTTTACGGTTATATAATTTCTCTAATTTTACTAAAAACAAATGAAACCAGAACTTCGGCCTGATGAAAGCGCTTTGTTCGCACCTCCTCGTCCCAGGCTAACGAGGCGAAGACTCTCATTAACGAAACACAGATAACAGGGGTTGTTTTCTGTCCAGTCATGAGGTTGCTATGGAAACCGTTACGTACATCAGGCCAATAAAGACGGCGTGTAAATAAAGAAGAGCTGCCTGGAAACAAGATGCTGCTTTTAACCGGTTCTAACAGGAAACCAGTCGCACGTCACTCTCCAGCCGTGTGTGTGTGTGTGTGTGTGTGTGTGTGTGTGTGTGTGTGTGTGTGTGTGTGTGTGAGAGAGAGAGAGAGATCAGAGACACTGGAACCTCACGCTGGTGTCTTCAGTCCTGTCCGACTTCCTGCCTCCGATTTCCTCTGAAGTAAAACTAATTAGATAAATTAAAGAAATTTAATTTCATGGCACAGAAATTACCCAGAATGCACTGCTGGGATCTCGTAAAGTCGATTAAACAGACTCAGGATAAAGTTTAACGTAATAAAGGAAATATGACGCTTAATTTCTTGTCTTCAGTTTGGAACTTGTGTGTTTAACGCTAGGTAGTTAGCGTGCTAATTAGTTTTTCAGTATGCTTATTTTAGTTAACAAGATGTTAACAAAATATTAGTTAGTTAATTATTTTAGATTAATTGTGCTGGCTTGTTAGTAAAGTAGATCAATTGTGATGCTAGGTTAGATAATTAGGGCAGTTCATTAGATGGTTAGGAGTTAGATTTGTTATGCTAGCTAGTTAGTAGTAGGTAGTTAGCCAATGTGGAATAACTCAGCTCGTTGTTCCTGCTGAAGGAAGACTACAGCTTTAAAGAGGTTTAAAAAAAACTGAGATTTTTTAATTATCTTGAACGTGGGTAAAGACTGTCCTTGTAGCTTTAATACACTGCAGATGAAGCGTGTTTGTGTGTGTTTGCGTTAAGTCTGATGTGTTTAATTTTATTATTAATTGTGTTTAATTATTTTTACCAAATAATTTTTATTTCTGAGAAACTCAAATCCTCTCTCTCTCTTTGTAATAATCACTTTATTTTACTTTACTTTTTATTTACTTTATTTTAGTTTATTTTTTGGTGTTGTGCCACAAATCAGCGCCCGGTTTCCTGCTAACATGCTAATTATATTTT
The DNA here is from genome assembly GCF_019097595.1 of Hemibagrus wyckioides. Lineage (NCBI taxonomy): Eukaryota > Metazoa > Chordata > Actinopteri > Siluriformes > Bagridae > Hemibagrus > Hemibagrus wyckioides. Next base: position 30,135,842 of record NC_080713.1, read on the forward strand.
TGCTTCTTCCAGAGAATCTGGACAACATGATCGCCACACAGACCAAGAACAAGCTTGGGAAAGCGCTGGGTCCCGTTACGCCCCCTACAGGCTGTAATAATAACGCGCACACACACACACACACACACACACACACACACAGACATACACACATATACACACACACAGACATACACACACACACACAGACATACACACATATATACACACACACACACACACCATAACATAACATCACACAGAGCCCAGCATCTGATGCCTTATGCATCATCAACTTTATCGTTTCACATAAATACTGGATTTTTGTGAACCTAATGTATGATATTCGTCAACTTCATGAATAATGGAGACATGAAGTGAGTCAGGGGAGAGGATTTTGGTTTGATTGCAACATTGAAATTCTCCAAATTTGTTTCGCTATTAAGTGAAAGGGTGCCAATAATTATGCATCTCTTTTTGTTGAGAAATTGAAACATTGGAGGATACAATTTCCTTCCATTTAACTTTAAATTCGTCTTGTGTCTTTAGAGAGCGAGGAGGATAATTAAATACAGTCATTTATTGTTACCCAGGGTGCCATTACTTCTGGAGCTGAATGTTACTGTCAGTTCATTAAGTCCAGTTTTGTTGCTGCTTTATGTTATGTAACTTTCACTGTCTTTTACCCCTCACTGTCTTTTTTTTTTTTGTTTTACCCCGCTGTCTTTTTCCTCTTGCTGTCTTTTTTTCACCTCGCTGTCTTTTTTACATAGCTGTCTTTCTCCTCACTGTCTTTTTTTACCTCACTGCCTTTTGCACCTCACTGTCTTTTTCACCTTGCTTTCATTTTTACCTCATTGTCTTTTTCATATCACTGTCTTGTTTTTCACCTCGCTGTCTTTTTCCCTTCACTGTCTTTTTCCCCCTCACTGTCTTTCACATTGCTGTCTTTTTACTTGCTTTCATTTTTACCTCACTGTTTTTTTTTTACCTCGATATCTTTTTCACCTCGCTGCCTTTTTTACCTCGATGTCTTTTTTACCTCGCTGCCTTTTTTACCTCGCTGCCTTTTTTACCTCGATGTCTTTTTCACCTCGCTTCGTTTTTTACCTCGCTGTCTTTCACATTGCTGTCTTTACCTTGCTTTCTTTTTTACCTCATTGTCTTTTTCACATCGCTGTCTTTTTTCACCTCACTGTCTTTCACTTTGCTTTTACATTGCTTTCTTTTTCACCTCTCTGTATTTTTTACCTCACTGTCTTTTTTACTTTGCTGTTTTTTTCCCTTTGCTGCCTGAACAGCGACAGACGAAGACGACAACACGAAAGAGGAAACAGCCAAGATGCTGAGGGAATACGAGAGCCTGAAGGACTCAACCAAGGAGGAGAGACCGCCGGTGGAGAACGGTGAGTCAGACGGCAGACGGAATCCAGTAACTCTCTTCAACAGCGTTAACTGCGTTATTAATCAGAGCTTCTAAAATTTAATGCCTCAGTTTTTAGTTATAGTATAAATATTTTTTTATACTTTCAGTTTTTATTTAAAATTACAATTGTCTTGCTTTGCAAGAGTCTTGCTCTTTTGTCAGATCAGATTTGTTTATTTGAGGCATTTACTTCTACAAACTGTTTTGTGGGGTGTTTTTTGCATTGTAGATAAATAACATCCTTTTAATTAATAAGAATTAAATTAATTTTAAATTAATTATTAAATTAATAAGAATAATTACTCTTTAAAAAAAAAAAGGCTTAGCCTGGTTACCATGGTGACGCTTCCTGTTGTAAATGAAATGTAGGTCAGCTTCATCAACGGACGTGTTCTGGGCCAAAACGGCTGTTACACACAACATGTCTATAAATAAGGGACAAACACATTGTGTGTGTGTGTGTGTGTGTGTGTGTGTGTGTGTGTGTTAGAAAGAATCTTTCTGGGTTTTTTTTCAAGATGCCAACTGTGTAAATATCAACCAGGTTTTAGTCGTGATTACAGATGACAGGAAGTCCAACTGTGTCCTGAACTAAAAAAAAAAACAGCAGACTGGGACACAGTGTGTGTGTGTGTGAGAGAGACAGACAGAGGGAGAGAGAGAGAGAGAATCATCTCTGCAGAACTTTAATATCCGTGTTCATCCTGATCAGAACAAATCTAGGACATCTGAGTAATAAAACTGTTACACACACACACACACACACACACGTTTACATAATCCAGTTTAATATGTGCTTGTTGTCCTGCGACGCCTCCGTCTCCCTCCAGGTCACACAGGGAAGTCAGAGTCGTATCTGGAGGCGATCAGGAAGAACATCGAGTGGCTGAAAAAACACAATAAGGAGGAGAACAAAGAGGGTGAGGAGCACACACACACACACACACACACCACAAACAGACATATATATATATATATATATATATATATATATATATATATATATATATATATATATATATATATATATATATATATATATATATACACACACACCACACACCCACACACACACACACACACCAGGAGGTAAACAGAAATTGCAGCATGAGAAATCATGCAGCAGTAGCAGCTCCCACACTGAGAGAGTAAATTAATCACAAAGTTTTTTTTTATTTTATAACTTTTTATTTTGATCAACATTTTCTGCACACATTTTTAGTATGATAAATTAGCAAACTAGTTAAGTTTTGGAAATTCTTCTTCTTCTTTTGGCTTTTCCCTTCAGGGGTCTCCACAGCGAATCATCTCTCTCCACCTATCCCTATCTTCTGCATCCTCAACACTTGCACCCACTAGCTTCATATCCTCATTTATTCCATCCATATACCTCCTCTTTGGCCTTCCTCTTTTCCTCCTGCCTGGCAGCTCCATGTCCAACATTCTCCTACCAATATACTGGACATGTCCAAACCATCTTAATCTGGCCTCTTTATCTTTGTCTCCCCAAACGTCCAACATGAGCCCTCTGATGTACTCGTTCCTAATCCTGTCCAACCGTGTTACTCCCAAAGAGAACCTCAACATCTTCAGCTCTGCTACCTCCAGCTCTGACTTCTGTCTCTGTCTCAGTGACACTGTCTCTAAACCATACAGCATGGCCAGTCTTACCACTGTCCTGTACACCTTCCCCTTGATTCTCGCTGACATTTTTCTATCACATAAGTTTTGGAAGATTAATTTGATAAAATAAATTACTTAGCTAATTATGCTTTGGAGATTAGTTTGATAAATTAGGTAGCTAATTAGATTCTGGATCTTAGTTTGATTAACTAGTTCACTAATTAGAGCTTGCAAGTTTAATTACGTTTTAAATTTTAACTGTTTAGATTTTGGATTTGAGCTAGAAAAAGAAATTAGCTAGCTAGTTTAGTTTTGGAGATTAGTTTGATTAGCTAGTTAGCTAGTTAGTCTAGGCTGGATTGGACCCGTTTCTCTTGATTTCTCGAGTCTGTCCCGGTGTTTATACTTCAGAGCTGTTTCCTCTGCTGATGTTCCACACTGCCTCCACCTCACATCACTGACCTTTTTATCCAGAATGGTTTCCATGACGTCTGGATCATTTTCACATCTCAGTTTAGGGAAATGTGATTTACTGAGTTAATGAGGAGTTACTGAGTCTGAGAGGAGAGAGCGTGCTCTGATCATCAGCGCTATCACGTCCCGCGTCAGGATGTAGATCGTAACGCGGCGTTTAGCCTGAGCACAAAATCATCGTCATTCTGTTTATTCAGTGATACGGAGTCCATCTCTGCAGGACACGGTGACTGAGGAGTGTTCCTCTGATGTTCCGCCGCGTTCTCTTTCATTAGAGCCTCTTTTGTGCTAGTGGATTTGTGATTCTGATGAGCGTGGGCCAGCGGAGGAGGCGATTGGTCGCTTTGTGCCCAGAGGTTCATTCATATTCATGAGGCTTAATGAAGTGAGGCTGATTGTAGAAATGCAGAGCTTTTGTTCGGAAGACAGAGGAGCTTCTCTACTCTACTCCGCGCTCCGTACGTGTGTGTGACGCTCATGTCGCTTCTCATTTACACTGGAAAAGCTTACAGCTAGAACCCAGAGAACCTTGACGCAGAACCCTGCAGCCTGGCGGCTCTGATGAAAGAGAATCCAATTAGAGCAAGGATTCAAAACACTGTAATGAGACACAATAAACCTCAGAAACCACACACAATAACAGCTGAATCACGTCATCAGCCTGAAGAGAGAGAGGGGGAGACAGAGAGAGAACAGAGGGAGAGAGAGAGAGAACAGAGGGAGAGAAAGAGAGAGTGAGAGAACGAGAGGAGAGAGAGGGAGAACAAAGAGGGAGAGAAAGAGAGAGAGAACAAAGGGAGAGAGAAAGAGTGAGAGAGATCAGAGAGAACACAGGGAGAGAGAAAGACAGAAACACAGAGAAAGAGAACACAGAGAGAACGAGAGAGAGAGGGAGAGAGAAAGAGAGAACAGAGAAAAGAAAACGAGAGAGAGAGAGTGGAAAAAGAGAGAAAGAGAGAGAGCATCGAAAAAAGAAAGAGAGAACAGAGGGAGAAATGGAGCAAGAGAGAGAAAACACTGAAAGAGAGAGAAAGCGATATAGCAGTGAAAAAGAAAGAGAGAGAACAGAGGAGATTGATGGAGGGATGAATGATGGAGAGAGAGATGAGTCAGTAGAAGGTCAGAAAGGGGAGAGGGATAGAGGGGGATAGATGGATATGACAAAATGAAATGATGAGAGGGATGGATAGAAAGAAGGTGAGAGAAAGGAAAAAAGATAGAGAGACAAGGAGAAAGAGATGATAGGGATTGAGCAAAAGGAGGAAGGAGAGATGAAGAGAGAGAGATAGAGAGAGGGAAAAAAAACGATAGATGATAAAAAGGATGATAAAGAGATCATCTCCCTCTAACCTTCTCTTCATCTCTCTATCCAGCTATTCCTTCTGTTTCATCTCTCTCTTTTCTCTATCCCTTTACCTCCCACACACTGCATCCAAAGAGACAGATGGAGGGAAGGATTCTGGCTAATGCAGGATGTGTGTGTGTTTGTGTGTGTGTGTACAGCTGAGGGAAGCAGTAGAGTGTGTGTGCACTAAGCAGCGTGTGTGTGTATGTTTGTGTGTGTGTGTGAGTGTGTAAAGCTGAGGGAAGCAGTAGAGTGTGTGTGCACTAAGCAGCGTGTGTGTGTATGTTTGTGTGTGTGTGTGAGTGTGTAAAGCTGAGGGAAGCAGTAGAGTGTGTGTGCACTAAGCAGCGTGTGTGTGTGTTTCTGTGTGTGTGTGTGTGTAAAGCTGAGGGAAGCAGTAGAGTGTGTGTGCACTAAGCAGCGTGTGTGTGTGTGTTTCTGTGTGTGTGTGTGTGTAAATCTGAGGGAAGCAGTAGAGTGTGTGTGCACTAAGCAGCGTGTGTGTGTGTGTTTCTGTGTGTGTGTGTGTGTGTAAATCTGAGGGAAGCAGTAGAGTGTGTGTGCACTAAGCAGCGTGTGTGTGTGTGTTTCTGTGTGTGTGTGTGTGTGTAAATCTGAGGGAAGCAGTAGAGTGTGTGTGCACTAAGCAGCGTGTGTGTGTGTGTGTTTCTGTGTGTGTGTAAATCTGAGGGAAGCAGTAGAGTGTGTGTGCACTAAGCAGCGTGTGTGTGTATGTTTGTGTGTGTGTGTGAGTGTGTAAAGCTGAGGGAAGCAGTAGAGTGTGTGTGCACTAAGCAGCGTGTGTGTGTATGTTTCTGTGTGTGTGAGTGTGTAAATCTGAGGGAAGCAGTAGAGTGTGTGTGCACTAAGCAGCGTGTGTGTGTATGTTTCTGTGTGTGTGAGTGTGTAAAGCTGAGGGAAGCAGTAGAGTGTGTGTACACTAAGCAGCGTGTGTGTGTATGTTTCTGTGTGTGTGAGTGTGTAAAGCTGAGGGAAGCAGTAGAGTGTGTGTACACTAAGCAGCGTGTGTGTATGTTTCTGTGTGTGTGTGAGTGTGTAAAGCTGAGGGAAGCAGTTTTGCACTTTGGCTTGTCCTCATGAGGAAAACTGTAGCTTTAAAAATAAGTAAGTAAATAAATAAATAAGTGTGTGAGAGTGTGTGTGAGTGTTAAGCTGAGGGAAGCAGTAGAGAGTGTGTTTGTGTGTGTGTGAGTATACTGAGTGTATGTAGTGTGTGTGTTAAGCTGAGGGAAGCAATATGTGTATGGAGTGTGAGGGCGTGTGTATGTGAGTGTGTGGGTGTGTGCGTGTGAGTATGTGTGTGTGTGTAGCATTGATACAGTTATTATTTTCAGAATGCTAATCTGGTATCTATAAGCTTTCTTTACTTGTTAGCGACATTAGCATCGTAGCTCCAGTGTAAATCTCCAGCAGGCAGCTTCACTCTGAACACGTTTCACCTTCATCAGTCATGCTTCATCTTCATCATGCCTCATCTTCATCATGCCTTATCTTCATCATGCTTCGGCTTCATCATGCTTAGCTTCATCATGCTTAGCTTCATCATGCTTAGCTTCATCATGCCTCGGCTTCATCATGCTTCATCTTCATCATGCTTCATCTTCATCATGGGTCATCACATATCAGCTTCATCATGCTTCAGCTTCATCTTGTGTCAGCCTTATCATGTGTCAACTTCATGCTTCATCACGTCAGCTTCATCATGCTTCATCTTCATCATGCTTCATCTTCATCACGTCAGCTTCATCATGCTTCATCTTCATCATGCTTCATCTTCATCACGTCAGCTTCATCATGCTTCATCTTCATCACGTCAGCTTCATCATGCTTCATCTTCACCATGGTTCATCATCACGTCAGCTTCATCATGCTTCATCTTCATCATGCTTCATCTTCATCACGTCAGCTTCATCATGCTTCATCTTCACCATGGTTCATCATCACGTCAGCTTCATCATGCTTCATCTTCATCACACTTCATCTTCCTCGTGTTTCTGCTTCATTAGAAAACAAATGAAATTTTCTGACTTATTGTTTTGTTTTTATTCCCAGATTATGATCTGTCCAAGCTGAGGGACTTCATGGACCAGCAGGTGGACACGTACATCGAGAAGGGAATCCTGAAGAAGGACGAAGGCGACGTCATCAAGCGTATCTACGGAAGCCTGTAGGACACGGCGTATTTATTTGCCCAAATCTTTAAACCGAAATAATTTATTCGATCCTTCTGACAGAATCGTCCGGATGTGTAACTGTAGCTTTCCAAATTAAACTAGACAAGAGTAAAGGATAAACACGCAATACGACCCGAACGCAGGAGAATCAGCAATAGATGATCAGACCTGTGAGGAGAAAACACGCGTAAGACACAATAACCTGAAGTGTACCATATTTACGCCTCATCGCTGGATCTTCAGAAGCTTTCACACATTAGCTTTCACACACTTTTTTCTTTCTCTTCTCCTTTATTTTTGCTTTTCCTTTTTTGTGTTAATGTTACACGGCTAAATATGAAAACACCGCTTGATATTAATCATCGTACCGACGGAGTTTTCTGGTTATGTAACAGAATAAGAGGAAATGCTACGAAGATTAGCTTGTTAGTTTCAACATGCTAACATTAGCGGTGCACTCGTGCTAGTTTTAGCTTGAGATTCCTTCTGTATCTCGGTGTTTACTCGGAACGTACAGTTTCAGATTTGTGTTGGAACACGCTAGCTATGAAGCAAATCTTTATAATAAATCTGCGGAATAACATCCGGCTAACAGTTTCTGTCAGGATTTTTTTTATTTTAGCAAATGAGACATTAGCCTGAACATGTTGCCATAGAAACCTGTAAAAAAACTTATGAATAATGAATCTGTCACATGAAGCTAAAATGCTGACGCAGTGCTCTGCTAACATAACTTAGCATAAGGTTAGCCTTTTGATCAGTTAGCATCATGACTCGAAACTGAAATTATTTACAAATCTTGATGTCATGTGGAATTTTTAGGTCAGAAAGTGAAATCTAAACCAGATTAGCTAATAACGCTAACATTAGCTAAAGCAGACAGCTAGTTTACAAACTGCTAGGATTTTGGCGTGATCTTCATCCTCATCTTCTTTCTAATTAGCCAGTTAACATGACGACCAGGCTACTGTTCATTATAAACATTAGCTCAGCTTGCTAACGGCTATCACGTAATCATCCTCACTGACGTCGTTGTTTGATCAGAATTCTGAATGCCAGGTGCCACCGGCACCAGGGGGTGCTGAAGTGACGCTGTACAGGAAGTTAAAACACGACAATGCTTTTGTTTTTGTTTAACGACTCATACTCCAGGAAACACGCTCGTCTGTATTAGCATCACTAGCATTTTATCTGTGTTTGAGTTAAGTTTATTGAAGTAACTACGATAATTTCCTGAACTGTTCCTGTTTCCTCAGTTGCTCCTCTCTTGCTTGTGGAATCTACTCTAATCCAGTCCAATCCAGTCTAATCTAATTGAGTCATTTTCTCTGTAAATACTGCGATTTCTTCTTCTTCTTTTTTCCAGAATTGCGAATAAACCTTGCATTTCTTTAACAGTGTGGTCAGTGTCGGTGTGTTCCTCAGAGATTCTGGACTCCACACACAATCAATTAATGGACACAGAGTAATGGCTGATGTGCTGATACGTTTTTATTAGGATTTCTTTTTAAAATCCAAAAGCACACAATAACATGGATTAACTTCACATTCACACTGCATACAGGTCTGTACAGATCAAATCAAAACTCATTAAAAGACAGCAAGCAGCCTCATCTACACACACACACACACACAGATGAACTTGCACAGACACACACAGCCACGTGAACACACACTCGTACTCACACAGACGCACTCCCACTCACGCACTTGCCCTTGTGCAGACGCACTCGTAATCACACTCGCACAGACACTCGTGCAGCGACACACACTCACTTGCACACACAGAGACGCACTCGCGCGCACACACACACACACACACACAGACACATCCTCAAACACACACCCGCAGGTCCCTATAGTCTTACTGAGAGAACAGCAACGTAAACACGCGTCAGATATGAAAAGAGATTTTGGAAAACTGCATCTGATGACCTGGTGATCTGATTGCATCTGAGTTTCTGTACAGCAGCTTTTAAAATGAAGTGCATGAGAAAATGGTAGTTTGGTTCATTTTAAAGCTAAAGCAATGATTCTGGCTACATTTATCCCATAATGCCACACAGACAGCTGAAGTGTAAACAACAACAACAACAATAATAATAATAATAATAATTAGTGAAAGGCAGTGAAGGTGTCAAGTCCTTTTTTCACGGACTGATAAAAGCAAGATTTAAAATAAAACAGAGCGAGGGATGAAAGGATGGAGGGATGAAAGGATGGAGGGATGGATACCATCATCTCAGCTGTCGATAAGCGTGATCAGACGTGTGCTATATCTCTTGATACGATGATGCCTCGTGTGTCTGATCTTCATCCTCCCTGTAAATACACACACATACACACAGGTTAATCAGCTACAAAAATATTGGCACCCTTCTCAAAGTTGCCTGAATGGTTTCAGTTTAAAGTTTACTATCAAAAGTATTGGCACCCCAGAAAAGGGGGATGGGGGGGGCACACTGATTGTCTCTCAGTTTAGCTCTAATGTCTCAGAAGGTTGGAGATGTTTTGTGTAGAAGATCTGAACAGAGTCCAGCAGGGTTCAGGACCTGAGACTGAGAGTGAGACTGAGGGTGAGACTGAAGGTGAGAGTGAGGCTGAGAGTGACAGTGAAACTGAGGGTGAGATTGAGGGTGAGACCAAAGGTGAGAGGGAGAGTGAGGGTGAGAGTGAGAGTGATCAGATACAGATGAACCGTATGGAGGCCACTAGGGGGCGCTGAACAGGCAGGACTGTGACATATGATCAATCATTATTCTGTCACACACACACACACGATACAAACAACACTATATACACAACACTATACACCACACACACAACACTGTATACTTACCACTTCACACACGCACACACACACACACACACACACACACAATATATACACACACACACACACACACACACACACACAACACTGTATACTTAACACTTTACACACAAACATCACTATACAAACACAGCAGTAAAGAAGACAAAAATAAGAAAGAAAGAAAGAAAGAAAGAAAGAAAGAAAGAAAGAAAGAAAGAAAGAAAGAAAGAAAGAAAAAGAAAGAAAGAAAAGCTATTATGGAAGCTCTGTGATATTTTTTCCAGTCTTCATTATTAATTCATTCCTTTTTTTCCCTCCCAGTACCACACTGACCCAGGTGTCAGTTAACAGTGTGTGTGTGTGTGTGTCCTGATGCAGCCTCTGATTCTCTTCTATTCTATCCGTCAGAAAATTGTAGTAAATTACAGTCGGTACATTATATCTCCATATAAGGGTAAAAAATATCCCAGACAGTGTCTCTGGTGGATTTACACACAAACACACACACACACACACAATCCTGACTCTTCATCTTGATCCTGTGTTTTCTTTCGTGTGAATCATTTGAGATCAGAAAGAGTCGACTCCTCATTTGAGTCAGAGTCAAATGAGCCGACTCAGTGGAAAAGAACCAGTTCACTATTTCCCACAATCCTCTTCGGAGGAAACCAGTGGTGGGTTGAGGAAAGCGTCACCCCTCTGCAGTGCTCGGTGTTAAAACTTCAGGTAAGTTCCAGAGCAAAGAGGAAGAAGAGCGAGGAACTATGCTGAGGAACCAAATAAAATGGCTTCACTGATTTGTTCCTTTTAAAAGAGGACACAGAGCAGTGTGATGCAGCTGAAGCACCCCCCCCATTTGAGTTATATATACACACACACACACACACCAACACAATCCTGCTTTTCATCTTGATCCCGAATATCCTGCGTTTTCTTTCGTGTGAATCATTTGAGAGCAGAAAGAGTTGAAGGATCAAATGAACTGACATCCTTTTAAAATAGGGAACACAGCAGTGTGATGCAGCTGAAGAACTTTTTTCCCCTCATTTGACTATACACACACACACACACACACACACACACACACACACACACATGGGGTCTGACTCAGCGTTGGTTAAAACTGCATCATTTACAGTCTTGGATTTAGAATCTGCTCTCAGTCACAGAGGAGGAACTGAGGCAGTTACCCACAATGCAGCAGGGTAACACAGCTAACAGTGCGCCATTTAACCTCAAATACACAACTAACATGATTTCAGAGAGCGATCCTCTCTATAACATCCTTCATGTTCCTCTCCGTTACAAACACAGGTTTTTGTGATGTAATAAAATCATGAAATCACATCATATCATGTCTTTTTCCTGCTTTAATGTGAAATAATAAATAACACGATTCATACGAAGAACAAAACAAAAAATTTCCTGAGGTAAAAAAACAAATTAAAAAACCTGGTTGCATAAGTATACACACCCCTCCTGTGTTAAAGAAGCTTCTCAGGGGTTTTGGGTCTAAAAACTTCATTTTCTTCAGAAGATCAGATCGTGAGGGGATCTCCTTTACACAGATGTCTACAAACCCTGACTGGATTTAGATCTGATCTCTAACTGGACCATAACAAAAAAAACCCACATTTGTTTTTTGTTGTTGGATTCAGGCTCTGGGTCATTATCCAGCTGGAAATTGAAATATTTTCTTCATCTTCAGATGACTAACAGAGACTTTCAGAGTTTCTGCTGAAACAGATTGCTATTTGAAGCGATCCACGATTCCCTCCATCCTGACCAGAGCTCCAGTTCCAGGTGAAGAGCAGCAGAACCCTAGCATGATGCTGCCACCATCGTGCTTCACCCTGAGGTTTGGATGATGAGCTGTTTTGTTTGTTTTTGCTCCAACTATCTCTCCTCAAACTTCGTCCAGAAGGATCTACACTTTTTGCCTCATGGGCTGAGGTAATTTAGAGGTTTGTTTTGTGAGAAAGTCCTCCAGACATTGAGAGATCGACGAGGGTAATGGAACGTTCTGGAAACTCTTCTGTACCCTGATCAGGACTGAAGCATTTCCACAGTAAGATCTCTTCAGATTCAGCAGTCAGATGAAACCCAGAAGATGTGAAGAAACTCAGATTTGATGACCAGTGAGTCAGGATTGAATGTGATTGGTTCATTCAGGGGAGTAACATGACTCTGTATTAAAGGGTGTGTCCAGTAATGCAACCAGGTTACTATGTTTTCTATTATTTCACATTGAAGATTACAGGCATTATACCACCACTGACTTATCGTCATGACAACTGGACAACAAGGGGTTAAAACGCGAGCCCTTGTCCCTGCGTCTCACCTCGTCTCGTCCTCTTTCAGTTTCCTGGCAGCCTGTTTGGAGCGAGTGATCTGCAAGTCCAGCATGTGTAAATAGTCTTTAGCCGAGAGCTCGTCCGGTTGGGGGGGCCGTGGGGTCGACTCTGGGGGGGCCTGAGGAGGAGGCGGCGAAGGGGAGGGCAAGTAGGAGACACGAGGAGACTCCTGAATGGCAGAGTCCTCTCCATCCGGAGACTCCAGAGAAAGTCCGTTAAACAGAGACGGCCGCTCCGTGTGCACCGGGATGTTCAGGCTGTGACGCAGGAAAATGCAGTCGTTACTGAAGAGCTTGTTCGCTCGCTTGATCTGCTCCATCTAAGAGAGGGTGAGAGACAGAAGGGGGGGGAGACAGAAAGAGAAGGGGGCAGAGAAAGAGACAGAAAGAGAGGGGGGCAGAGAAAGAGACAGAAGGGGGGGGGCAGAGTGAGAGAGAGAGAACACACATACAACTTAACACTATAGTAGAGGACAGGAGGATAGGGGTGCCATTATTTTTAGCCAGAATGATAATAAATACTCTATTATGGCTTCTACAACCTACTTAGAGCACTAGAGTGTGATTTGGATTACAGACCCTTAATCCCTACATAGGTGCACTAAACAGGGGATTACATAATGTCTCCCTCTACACCCTGCTGAGTGCACTAGATTGTGATTTGAGACACAGATCCTTAACTCCTACACTGGTGCACTATACAGGGAATAAACTAACACCCCCTACACCCTACATAGTGCACTTCATGACTTACAGGGGTGATATTTGTGACACTGACAGGTTATCTACTCGGATCATGGGGTCTTCAGCCTGTGTATTGCACTTACACCTCCCTGTACCCTACACAGCAGGAAGTGCACTACACACTGCAATGCAGAGACACACCACACACACACACAGTACTAGCCACCTATATGTGAGGGAAGTAGATTGTGTAATCCAGTTCCCTACTCAGTAGATGAGTCCCTAAGTAGTGCACTACACATCCACTAGACCCTAAATAGTGCACTACACATCCACTAGACCCTAAATAGTGCACTACACATCCACTAGACCCTAAATAGTGCACTACACATCCACTAGACCCTAAATAGTGCACTACACATCCACTAGACCCTAAGTAGTGCACTAGATGCCCAATATATAGTAAGGGTAAGGATTTAGTCACCCCCAAAAGCAGAGTAGTACACTATATATCCACTAGGACCCTAAATAGTGCACTTAATATCCAACAGGCTATTTTAGGGACCCTACGTAGTGCACAAAGATTTTCCCTCTACATGATTGCCTTATGTAACGGTTTATAAACCCTTTATAGAGTTCAAGAGTTTGTCTCGAGTTGTATCTAGTTCCTTGCATTGCACTAAATTATCTCGCACCCTCAGAAGTGCACTATTTTGTACACATCGTGTTAGCTAACGGGCTAACAGAGCAAAGCAGCCCGCTAGCATCATCATCATCATCATCATCTCAGGCATCCATGTAAAAAGGGCGCCGGTGACGTCACAGCGCGTTCTGTTTGTAGCCGCTCGAGTGCTCGCGCTCAACTTGATTCGCACGCGCGAGCCAATGTTTTGTTTTTTTTACCCGGAAGACAGTGAGAGACAGAGAAACCGGGGCTTCTCCTCTTACCGTGACCCCGTACTTGAGCGCGATGCCCTGCAGCGTGTCTCCGTCCGTCACCCGGTGCTCGATGTAGCGTTCCCCGAGCGTCGCCGTCACGCTGGCCGTGCTACCGTACGATCGTGTCTTAGCACGCGCCAGACTGAGCCACAGCTCGCCCTCCGAGTCGGAACCGGAGCGGCACCGCGGCAGCACCGGGGAGAGATCCCCCTCCGCCATCTTTCTCTCTCTATCTCTATCTCTCTTCTGCTTTGCTCAGGAACCGGCTCTGCGCGCGCCGCTCACCTTACATCACCGCCGGAAGACAGTGCGCGCGCCTGCCCTGGGTCATCACCCGGAACACAAGCGATTAGAATGGTGCCGGTTTCGTTTCAGGGTCTTATTATCATGACGAACAGCTCCCGTGTGTGTGTTCGCGTGTGCGCGTGCGTTCGTTCGTAATGAAACGTAAGGCTGGGGATTCGATTCCCCAGAAAGATTCGGTTCTCCGACTCTTCGCATTTTAACTAAAGAGTCGACATGCTTCATTCCATATGAGTCGATTCTTAATTTGCGTTACAATCATTGTTCATGCCTAAACAGAAGTTTATGGAGGTAGTAAACGCTCGTATTATATATACAGTTAGGTCTATAGAAAAGAGTCGACTCTCAAATTCCACGCATTAGGGCATGAAGAGTCGAATCGCTCCGAAGCTTTAGGGGTCGAGTCTGGATAATTCCTGTGAATCGAATGGAAAATGGATTCGCGCGTGCACGAGTTAAACACGAATTTAACCAGCGTAAAACATCTCCAAAATCAGTGTTATTGGTTAGACGAAAGCATATGATGCTGCACAATGTATTTATTAATAATAAAGTCAAGATTAAAGATTCGAACCCAAGCAGGTCAAGTCTTTCGTCCCAAGTATTCAGAATGAAGAGTTGACATGATTACATTGATTCAGTATAAAGTCAGAAAATGTGAGGACGCGGTATATAGTAAAATAAACTTAGACATGTTTCATGATTACATGACAGCGTATGAAGTTAATACATCTCTTTATCATGTAATTTCACTTGAGTTTGGTGTTTTGAATTGAATCGACTCATGTCGTGTGGAATCGAAACAGGAGTCGACTCTGCGTTCAGAATCGATCAGCTCTAATGGAGAGTGCATTAGCTTCTGTCGGGGATTGAAAGCCATTGCCTGTCGGTAATTTTGGTCCTTTTTGTCCCAAATCGACCTCTTGTGTCCTTCCACTAACAATTTCTCTCGACATTCATCATGAAATCATTTTATTTCATTAACGAATGAAGACTTGCATGGTGTGTTGCTCCTGTGAGCAGGTTTCTTAATCAACAATCACAATTCCCCTCTTTTTACCCCCAAAACACACGTTTGTGTTTAAAGACTCTTTATTTTAGTTTTGCTTAATATCTAAGTCATTGTTCTTCTCCATTATGAACATCAGATCTTGTTTTTAGCTGTGTTTCTAGGTGTTAGTGATTTGTTAATTTCTCTCTCTCTCTCTCTGTGTGTGTGTG
>NC_080713.1:30156198-30168698 GCF_019097595.1 Hemibagrus wyckioides
ATGAGGTCGTGAGTCAACTCTTTTGTTCCAACAGCTGGCGTTCATGTCATCCACTGTCTCTCTCACACACAAACACACACTGTCGTCACTTTGCCCTATTCTCTCCTTCTCTCTCTCTCTCTCTCTCTCTCTCTATTATCTCAGGTAATGATATTGATGTGTTTCATTTTCTCTGGAGATCAATAAAGTGTTTTTATCTTTTTAATAAAACAATCTAAACAGCCTTTTAGACTGAAACTTTATAATAAATGGAAACGTGGAGTTAAAGCTGGGTTTCAGTCGAGCTTTTAATCACACGGTGTGATTCTGAGGAAAATCTTCCTGAGCTTCCTGTTCCTGACCACATGGAGAGTTTTCAACACAATATTTATTTATTTATTTATTTAATGTAAGCTGTGTAAACAGACAGCAGGGACAGCAGGAGGATGAGGATCCGGTGGAGTTTGTCTCTTCTCAGTTCAGGTCCCGGAGGTGATTAAACCGCTGCACTGAGAGAAAGTGCTGTGTTTCTGTCGCCCTCTGCTGGCAGAGTGTGAACATGACCTCAGTTCCTCAGTCACACAGCAGAGGGCGCTGCTGTTCTACTGAACACTGAACAATCTCAGCACTGAGCTGTTTCAACTGAATTTTATCATAAAATTAATAACAAACCACATTAAAGTTATTAAAGTTATTTTTTATTATTTATTTTATTATTTATTAGTTATTAAAGTTAATAATTAAAGTTACACCACAGTCACTGTCCCGAGAGAGAGAGAGAGAGAGAGAGAGAGAGAGAGAGAGAGAGAGAGACAGAGAGAGACAGCAAGAAAGAGAGGGGGAAAAAAATAAGGAGGTGAAGGGAGAGAAAGAGATTGGGAGACGGAGAGGGAGAGAGAGGGGGACAGAAAACGAAGGAGAGTGAGAGAACGAAAGAGAGAGGGGGAGAGAAAGTGAAGGAGAGGGAGGGAGAAAAAGAACAAGAAAGAGAGAGAACAAGAGAAAGGGAAAGAGAGAGGGGGCAGAGAAGGAGAGAGACATATATATATATATATATATATATATATAGAGAGAGAGAGAGAGAGAGAGAGAGAGAGAGAGAACACACACATATACCTTAACACTATAGTAGAGGACAAGAGGATAGGGGTGCCATTATTTTTAGCCAGAATGATAATAAATACTCTATTATGGCTTCTACAACCTACTTAGAGCACTAGAGTGTGATTTGGATTACAGACCCTTAATCCCTACATAGGTGCACTAAACAGGGGATTACATAATGTCTCCCTCTACACCCTGCTGAGTGCACTAGATTGTGATTTGAGACACAGATCCTTAACTCCTACACTGGTGCACTATACAGGGAATAAACTAACACCCCCTACACCCTACATAGTGCACTTCATGACTTACAGGGGTGATATTTGTGACACTGACAGGTTATCTACTCGGATCATGGGGTCTTCAGCCTGTGTATTGCACTTACACCTCCCTGTACCCTACACAGCAGGAAGTGCACTACACACTGCAATGCTCCAGACAGAGAGAGAGAGAGATCCTCTTCACAACATAGAGAGATATTAAATGCACTGTTTCTTTAAGCACCAAGCTGCACAGTGACTCATTTCCTCCATAGCTGCAGGGAGTGTGTGTGAATGTGTGAATGTGTGTGTGTGTGTGAGAGAGAGAGAGAGAGAGAGCATAATGAGATAAGCCCTGGCCCTCTCTCTAAGCTGAGGATGATGTAGCCTCTATGACATCATGTCCTAACAATCTCCAAAAACTGGATCTAATTAGAGACAGAACCTGAAGCTGTCTAGTTTTCCTGTAACACACACACACCACCTTTTCTCCTACCCTGAGTGTGTGTTGAAGACCAGACCCGTGTGTAGTCTCCGCCCCTCTGCTCCCCGGGTGTGGTCTGTGAGCTGATGATGTCATGCTGCTGCCATGTTGGAGTTCTGTCCTCAGTGAAGTAAACTCCAGTCTCTGAACATCAGCAGCTCTCCCTCATTACCCCTCAACTGTTCTCCTGAACCCAGGGTCAAGTTCAGGTCAGTGTCACAGGAGAAACCTGTGTGTGTGTAACCTGTAGGAAAGGAGTCTCCAGTGTCAGAGGATGTTTGTTACAGCAACACACCCACACACACACCCACACACCATCCCCCCCAAATACACTCACCCATGCAACACCTCCCACACTTACCCAATTCACACCCACAGCCTACATCCCCTCAACTAAATTCACCCCACACCCTTATCCAATATACCCCCACACTCCACCCCACCCCAATCCAATTCATGCTCACAACACACACCCAACATGCCGTCCAAATACATTCACCTACATAACACCCCCCACTCCACCCCTACCCAATTCACACCCACACACACCCAACATTCCCACCAAATACTCACCCACTCAACACCCCCACACCCTTACCCAATACACACCCACAGCCCCTCCAAATTCACTCACCCAATAAACCCCACCCTCACACAATTCACACCCACAACACACACCCAACATCCCCTCCAAATTCACTCACCCAATACATCCCCTCACACCCCACCCATACCCAATACACACCCACAACACACAAACAACTCATTCAAATACACTCCAACCCCACCCTCACCCAAATCACACCAAACATCCCCTCCAAATACACTCACCCAATACACTCCCACACCCGACACCTACAGCCCACACCCCCTCCAAACACACACCCATGCAACACCCCCACCTCCCCATACCCAATTCACACCCCCATACCCAACTCCACCCAAACCATACCCAGTACACTCCCAACATCCGCTTCATATTCACTCATCCAATTCACACCCTCACACTCCACCCCACCCTTACTTAATACTCATCTAATTCACCCCCCCACACTCCACCCCCCCCCACACACACAAAACACCCCTCCACCCTGAACAGAAGCAGATGCAGACACAGAGTACGGTGTATGATAGTGTAAAAAGATATAGTTTATTGAGGAGAGTATAGAGTGGCACAGCGTTGTGTCGTTACAACAGTACAGTATTCCAGCTGCTCTTCAGTCTCTTACACAGCCTTAATGAGATGGATCTTTATAATAAAGACAAAACAGATAGTTTTTCACAGGCTGAGAAAAAACATGCACACACACACACACACACACACACACACGCACGCACGCACACACACACACACACGCACGCACACACAAGCCACTTAGACACATACCATAGAGATTTAGAATTTGTTCACAGGTGAATAAAAATAAAAATAAAGAACACAAGACTGGACACACACACATGGTGTCACGATTGCTTTCCTGACCAGTAGAAGAAAAAAAAAAAAAAGACAAAAAAAAAAAAGAATAAAAAATTATAATAACAATAATAAATGAATTGGTCCGAGTATGAACATGCATCAGCTGTTTGATATACAACATGCAAGATATTCAAGTCCATTTAAACCTGACAGTGAATCTCACACACACCTGCCCGATTCTCCCACATTTTCCTGAATTATCCGTGATTTGGGAGTTTTCCCGATTTTCCCTCCCTAAGCATCCTTTCCCTCTCTGTTTAAAAAGCCAGCGCTCTTTTAACTTGGAATAGCTGCTTCAGGTGAGTGGGTTACGGTCCATTAAACCAGGAGACTCTGTCTGTGTGTGTGTGTCTGTATAGTTTAGTGCCGTTATTTTTGTATTTATGTGTAATCCCTTTGCATGTTGTCATGGTAACTACTCGTTTTTAGATCGACACCCTTAAAAAAGGGGAAGTGCTCACAAAATGACAGTGTGAGGAGATGGAGTGTGTGTGTGTGAGAGAGAGAAAGAGAAAAAGAGAAAGCGTGAGTGTGTGTGTGTGAGAGAAAACACACTTGCCCAAAATGCAGCACAGCATGTTAAACGATGAGGCTCACTTAAAACACTATTCCAATACATCATATATACAGTGTAATGTAGATTATGTAGTACACACACACACACACACACACACACACACACACACACACACGATACACTATATAACTGCATTCATAATTATAGTTACATCTTGATCTATACATGACATGCTGCAGTGTTTAGTTACACACACATACAGGGTATAAACTTGAATATTCAGGAGTTGAGAGAGTGTGTGTGTGTGTGTGCTGAAGACATGCTTCGATTTGTATTACGGCTCATGCAGACACAGTTATAATATAAGCCTCAAAACAGCTGGACAAACATGATCTCATATTCTCTCTCTCTCTCACTCACACACACACTCTCACACACACACACACATCTGAATGCATTTCATGGGTGTGTCGAGCAGGATGTTAAGCAATCAGTTCCCAGAGGACCAACCCCCTGATAAGAAGCTACACACACAAACACACACAGAAATGGATAAAGCACTGGACTGAAGGAAAATGGACTTCCTTCGGCTTGATTATGGTCAGAAAAAGAGCGAGAGCGAGAGAGAGAGGTGACACACACAATCACATCAAATCCTGTGGAAGAAATAAAGCTCTGTATTTATAAATTCTGTATTAGGTTTCTCTTCCATATTTGGACCTCATGCAAATTTCCAAGGACCAATCACTTGGTTGAAATCAGAGCTCATTTGCATAAAATCTCACTTCAAGTGCTGAGTGGTGCTGGTGTGAATACAGGGTCTTTTTTTTTTGTTACACACACACACACACACACAGACAGACAGGAGGATGTGCGTATGGGATCAGTATCAGGCTCATCACTGATTCTTGTGTTTACAAATAAAATACAGAGAAGCTGATTTCATACTAATCATCATAATAAAAAAAGAGAATGGAATAAAGAAAAGAAGAACAGCATCGCTGACGAAGTGATGAGCAGAGCTGAACAGAGGGAGGGGGCAGTTCCAGTTCTGTCCCTCGTTCAAGATCAACGCTGAACACAGGTGCAACACAACACACAGAGACTGGCACAGGACTCTGCAGAGCTGGGGAGAGAGGGAGAGAGAGAGGGAAAGAGAGAGAGGGGGGGGGGGAGATGGAGGATACACTACACGTCTCTCTCTACACGCCTCCGTCGCACTGAGAGAGACATGAGGAGAAACACAGGAAGGGAGAGAGGGAGGGACGGAGAGAGGGAGGGAGGGAGAGACAGGGAGAGACACAGGAAGGGAGAGAGAGAGAGAGACATTACCAAATATTAAACATCATATTTTAAAAATCCAGCCAAATAAACGTAACTCATCTTAGTCCCAAACACTGAACACACACAGATGACTCTCATTTACTTCACCAGACACAGTTTCCAGAAACAGTTCCAGAAGTTTCCTGAACCAGAATGAAGCTCTGTCCTGCACTGACCATCACCACCATGTGCTCTTACACAGAAATGAGGGAATTCATCTGGACATATTCATTAACTACAGAGAGAGAGGGAGAGAGCTTCTTCTACAGCTTCTGAGTTCCTCATAAACCCTGCAGCTCCGCCCACATCCTGAGCTGCAATCTGATTGGACGGGGGATTGATTGTGTAGTGAGAAAGCAGATGTGAACAGTTTCAGATGTCTCTACGTCAACAGACCGTTCCACGAGGTGAAAATTGTCGAATGAGGAGAGTTTGTGGTCACTTACTGAATCTTATGGAAAGTCTGGGAGTGAGGACCCATCAGGACATGGTCCAGCCTGCTCTCTGTGTGGAAGAACTAATTCTATCCAGCTGTTTTAATCAGCACTGAATAAACAACCTCTGGATATAAAAACACACCATGAGGGAATCTTTATAACCGTGTGTCCGTCTGTGAGACCCGATGATTCACTGTTACTCCATTACACAAGAGTCTCAGAAATACTGTGCTATAAACAACAGGTCTAAATTTAGCCTGGATTCCTGCAGTGGAAACATACTGGTACTGGAACTGGTACTGGTACTGGACTCAGACCTTCAGAGTCTAATTCAGAGTGTAATGTTATGATGGTGAAGTATAGTGATGACATCACACACAGCATGCAAGTGAGGCAGAAACACTACACACTCCAACACACACACACACACACACACACACACACACACACACACAGCTGTAATCCAGTCTGACGTCATTTCTTTCAAGTTCAGGCTGATTAGAAACACCTGTGCACATTCCCAAAAGGTCAAAGGTCAAATGTGAACACGCATACACACACACACACAGTGCAGAGAAAGAACGACGACCTTGTAGATGGGTGTGGCCTCATCACTGTCTCTTACATTCTCTCTTTCACTCACACACACACACACACACAGAGTTCAGGCCACTGTCACAGGAGTTCCAGCTTTAAACGAGAGGAAAGAGGGATGAAAAAACAAGTCATCTAACAGAGAGAGAGACAGAGAGAGAGAGAGACACAGAGAGACAAATACAGAGAGAGAGAGAGAGACACAGAGATACAGATACAGAGAGAGAGAGAGAGAGACAGAGAGAGAGAGAGAGAGAGAGAGAGAGAGAGATCAGTAACACGGCTTTAAAGTAAAAAATAGCAAAAAGATAAGATGGTAAAAACAGAGATGGAAAGAAAGATCTAGAAAATGAGGTGAGAGTGTGAGTGAGTGTGAGAGTGTGTGTGTGTGTGTGTGTGTGTGTGTGTGTGGTCGTAATGTTCTATAAAAGTGCTTTGGGCTTGGTGGATTTTTGAGGTAATCCCAGCACAGGAAATAGGCCATTATCATGGAACACACACACACACACACACACACACACTTAAATAGCTGTCTATCATTATCCCATGTTGCTCCTATGTGTGTGTCTATGTGTCTACATATTTGTGTCTGTACAACTGTGTGTTACCCAGGTCGTTGTTTTTAGTGATGGCGGCTGCTGCTCGAGCTCGAGGTCCCTGCTGAGTGAAGTGATATCCGAATTTCACTATACTGGTGTTGGCCTCCAGCATTTTAGCGATCTCCATCTCCACTGTAGTGCCCAGCTGCTGCCTCTGTACACACACACACACACACACACACACACACACACACACACACACACACACACACATACACACACCCTTGAAACTGTGTTACTTCATTAAATGAGGTCGTACTACAGAGAATATTTTTATCCGCCGCTGTAACGTGACCTTCAGCCTTTTTTTTTTTTTTACTCTGTTCAACAGAACAATCATTTCCTTTTTTTAGCTAAAGATAAGGAATAAATGAATGAATAAGTAAGTGAATAAATAAACAAATACATAAATAAATAAATAAGTAAATAAATAAGTAAATAAGGAAATAAATATTTGTACATATTATATTTGTATATTATACAAAATTATAAATGTGCAAATATATATTTGAGAAAAAAAAATTATGGAAAGTGAAAGACAAATTAGGAAAATTAAGAAAAAAATGTAAGAAAAAATAAAGGGAAAAAAGGTGTGCGAAAAATAAATAATTTATTATATTATTACTACTTTTAACAATTTATTAAATAATTTTAGATAATTATTAAATAACTAGTTAACTAGTTATTAAATTATTATTATTACTTATTATAGCAAAAAAAAAAAATCATTAACTAGCACAAACTCTTAACTAACCTTAACTGAAGCCTCTTTGTGTGTGTGTGTGTGTGTGTACCTGATTATCGATCTTGATCTCGGAGAGTGTGTCGTTGTCTCTCAGAGCCTCCACCAGCGCCTGAACTCCAGAACCAGTGATGAAATTTGACTCCAGGTTCAAACTCCTCAGTGTCTTATTCTCTCTCAGCATGTCTGCAAACGCCTACCCCACACACACACACACACACACACACACACACACACACACACACACACACACAGAGTGTATAAAGAAACACAGAAGTATGGGAAAACAAACACGCTGCAGATGAAGTGGACCTGCGGTTTATTTCGGGTTTATTTCTAAAGCTTTGAGGTGATGAACACTCTCACGTGTGTGTGTGGTACACGTGTTTCTCACCACGGCGATGGGGTCGTTGCTGCGTGTTGCCGCGAGACTGAACTTCTTCACGTGTGTGTTCTTCTCCATGGCTTTGGCGTAGTCTCTCAGTGTGGGGATGGGAATGTTCTAGAAAAACACCATAAAGTCAGTACCTTCACACGGAACTCTCTGTCTTGCTGTAAAGCTTTTTATAAACCTTTAGCTTGAGGACATTAAAGCCTGTGAGATCCTGAGAGCCCCTGACTGAAGATCCAGTACTTTATCACTGACAGGATTTATTTGTGTACGAGGATACGTGTTTCCTTTACCTCAAGTTACTTTACCAGTATTAAGATTGATTCAGTACCTTAATGATGAGGTAGTGAGGAGGTCAATTAATGTGACCAAAGTCGTCTAGTGAGTTCATTCAATTACTGCTGATTCAGTACTTTAAATTTGGGAGGTTGAGTCAGTACTTAAGTGCTTCTGAGGTTGTGAGGTTGATTTAGTATTTTAATGTTATGAGCTTGATTGAGTACTTTAGTGCTTTGGAGGTTGTGAGGTTGAGTCAGTACTTTAGTGTTTCGGAGACAGTACTTTAGTGCTATTGAGGTTGAGTCAGTACTTTAGTATTGTGAGGTTGAGTCAGTACTTTAGAGCTACTGAGGTTGAGTCAGTACTTTAGTGTTGTGAGGTTGAGTCAGTACTTTAGTGCTACTGAGGTTGAGTCAGTACTTTAGTGTTGTGAGGTTGAATCAGTATTTTAATGTTGTGAGCTTGAGTCAGTACTTTAGTGCCTCTGAGGTTGAGTCAGTATATTAGTGTTGTGAGGTTGAATCAGTACTTTAGTTCTACTGAGGTTGAGTCAGTATTTTAATGTTGTGAGCTTGAGTCAGTATTTTAATGTTGTGAGCTTGAGTCAGTACTTTAGTGCCTCTGAGGTTGTCACCTTTATGTTGTTGAGGTTGACCTCGGTGAGTGTGGGGTCGTTGCTCTTTATCCTCTGCAGAGTTTCCTCCACGTTAGTCGGGTTGGGCGGCTCATCAAAAACTGGCTTCACTTTTTCTCCTTTAATGACATCTGAAAATACGCAAATAATCCCAGTCATTAACCTGAACTAACCCCGAGTCATACACAGCCTGCAGGTCACCTTCTCCCAGTTCACTAGGAGGAACACTGACCAGTACTCTGACCTGCTAACCAACATCACAGGACTGGAGCTGATTACAGCAGTTCACTGGTTGAGAATCCTGCATGCTCACAGCTCGTTATTTTAATGTATTTGATTATTTAATAAAGCTAACGCGTACTGTTGTGTCCGTCTTTGCCGGATGTCCCGTCGTAGCTCTGTGTGCTGGTCACGAGGGTGTGGACTCCAAGGATAGCTGCAAAGAGAGAGAGTGTCACATTATCCCACTGGAGGTAAAACCCAGAGCAGTCTGTGGTGAGAGGGAGAAATGTGCTGGGAGAAACCACCAGCACCTCTCTCATCGTTAGCCAACACGCTAAATAAAGACTGGAAAACCACCTGAAAGTGTGTTTAGATAACTCAGTATCTGCTGCTGCTCACACACACACGTCCACTAATACACACTGGACAATGACCGATGTACTGAACCTAACGGCTGATACAGAATCTTCTGCTGTAATGTACTGATTCATGACAACAATATCGGTCAGCTGTGTAATAACTGACCGGGCTGAATCAGAATCACCTGAGGAAAAGGTCAGAGAGTTACCATGAACTGGTCAGTTATAGATAGATAGATGGATAGATGGATAGATCTTTATTGTCATTGCAAAGTACAGGTACATAGCAACGAAATGCTGTTTGGATCTACCAGAAGTGCAAATATTAGACATTGTGCAAATGAACAAGAGCAGATAATGAACTTGTGCACTTATGTACTATATACAATGTTCTATGTACTAATGGTCAGTTAACACACACACTCACTCTGTCTGTTTCTCTCTCCCCATCTCTCTGTCTGTCTCTCCCCGTCTCTATCTCTGTCTCTCTCTGTATCTCTTTTTCTCTCTCTCTCTCCCTCGCTCTCTGTTTCTCTCTCCCCATCACTCTCTCTGTGTCTCTCTCTCCCTCACTCTCTTTGTGTCTCTCTTTCTCCCTCACACTCTCTCTGTCTCTCTCTCCTCCTCAATCTTTGTCTCTCTCTCTCTCCCTATATGAGCGGAGAACAATAAAACAGAAAACAGGAAATTACATCACTAGAGGCAAATGTTGGGTAACTATTTAAAACTCGGCTGTAATAGCTAAGGTTCTGTTGTGTGTTGTGAAGAACAGAGACAAAACAACAAGAAAAATAATAATCACAGTAAAAATAAACACGACATTAATAATAACAGTTATACACAATACTAAACTACCACTAATAACAACTATCAATACTATATACACTAATAACACTAGACTGTTGCTAATAATCATAATAATAATATCATATACTAACTATACTATTAATCACAGTTAATACTGCTAATATTAATAATAATGATTATTAATAAAAATAAATATTGTTCCTAAAAATGAACTATTCATAATATATACTGTAATAATGACTAAACTTTATATAACACATACTATCTAGAAGAGGAAGAGGAGGAAGAAGAAGAAGAAGAGAAAAAAAGGAGGAAGAAGAGGAAAAGCAAGAGGAAGAGGATGAAGAAGTATAATGTCTCTCTCTCTGTCTGTCTCTCTGTCTCACTCACCTGCGAGGTCAGACAGCTCAGTGTCTGTAACACCAGACAAAGCCTCTTCCAGTTCCGGGTCGAGGGTCGTCACATCCTCCTTACTGGTTTCCAGTGGCTTCTGTTTAGGTACCCAGGCCTTTCCTAGAGGATCATGGGAGAAAAACACCATCACCTTCACACAGTTCTGCTCACAGCTGGCGTAACTCTCTGATGACTTCAACAAGTGCAGGACTTCATCAACAAAACATGAACAGCACACACTTCTGAATGTGTGTGTGCACTTAACGTGAAGGACACTCATCAGGTTAACGGCTAGAACAAGTTGATTAGCTCAACCTAATCCAGATGTTGAGTAGCTAGTAGACACATTACTCACTCACACACACACACAGACACACACACAGTCACACTCTTATGTTGGTCATTAGCCACAGCAACGGCAAACAGGAAATAAACAATAAGCTACAGAAAGTAGCAGTGCACATGTGTGTGTGTGTGTGTGTTTTACATGACATCATATTTCTACAATTTTGAAACAGAATAAAAGCTGTACAGCATTACGGAGCAACACAAACATACACACACACACACGCACACAATGAGGTATTCACATGAACTTGTGTGTTAATGCTCTGTCTCCAATCCTCACAAACGAGCCAAACACACACACGCCACTCTGTTACCATGACAACACTCTCACCAGCCCTAGCTAGCACTGGACAACTAACTAGGCTAGCCTGGGGTGTAGATTAGATTTATCAGCCTGAGTAAACACTGGTTAAATAAAGATGTAGTTGTGTTGAGTTGTTGCCTAGTGACAGTGGTTTCCATGGCTACAGTAAGCACAGTTTCGCTCGCTGTAATGCCTAGGCACGGGTCCTCACAAGGTCATAAAGGTCATGTGTGTTTATAGCACAATCGTCCCGCTGTTCCGGAGCTGGGCACGATGCCGCACTGACTCGCCGGGGGTGTTTTTCAGGCACGGCGCTCCCTCTGGGATGACCTTGCTTGCCCCCAGCACACACACACACTTCCTGTTTTCCGTGTTGATGTCTACACACAACATGTTTCTGTTCGGACCGTGAGAAAAAGCGCTGACCTCAGACGGAATCAAACATCTGGGTTTGAGGCTCTGGGCTCGTCCAGCACTCTGTGCTCCTACAGAGGGATAAAGTCCAGCTGATCCGAACCGGACACCACTCTTCCAGAGGGGCTAATAAAGGTAGCACGCTCACACAGCTCTGGGTCACCATTAGACAAGCTAGCACTTTACCATCCGCGCGGAAAATCCCTCACGTATAACAGAACTAGCAGGAAATCACACACACTCTGCAACACCAAGTGCCTCAGGTCCATCTGTCCATCTCATCTAGTTACTGTGATGCAATTTAACACAACTATGAGTAGATATCTCTTTCCCTGTCTCCGTCTCTCACCGTCTCTCTCTCTCTCTCCCTACCTCTTACGGTCTCTCACTGCCTGTCTCTCTCTCTTTCTCGGTCTCTCTCACTGCCTGTCTCTCTCCCTCCCTCTCTCTCTTTCTCTTCCTCCGTCTTTCACTGTCTCTCTTTTCCTCCCTTCCTTTCTCTTTCTGTCCCTCTCTGATATACACACACACACACACATTAATCCTCACACCTGCTCACAGACTCATCATTCTTGTTTTTCAGCCAATCAGAAGCCTTAGTTTTAGAATTAAACCCCTAATTAATTGACTCCATGTGACGTTTACACTCGTTATCGCTCATAAAAAACACGATCCGTTTCTCATTTTAGATATCACACATAACTGAAAATATCACTGAGATCCGATCCAACAGACGAGGTACTGTTGCTCAAACTGCTGCAGAAGTTAATGCTGGTTCTGATAGAAAGGGGTCAGAATACACAGTGCAGGACGGGTCAGGACCAACACAATAT